>NC_088407.1:21546578-21798847 GCF_034236695.1 Oncorhynchus nerka
CGTCCTACCTGACAGGTCGCTCCTACCAGGTGGCGTGGCGAGAATCTGTCTCCTCACCACGCGCTCTCACCACTGGCGTCCCCCAGGGCTCTGTTCTAGGCCCTCTCCTATTCTCGCTATACACCAAGTCACTTGGCTCTGTCATAACCTCACATGGTCTCTCCTATCATTGCTATGCAGACGACACACAATTAATCTTCTCCTTTCCCCCTTCTGATGACCAGGTGGCGAAACGCATCTCTGCATGTCTGGCAGACATATCAGTGTGGATGACGGATCACCACCTCAAGCTGAACCTCTGCAAGACGGAGCTGCTCTTCCTCCCGGGGAAGGACTGCCCATTCCATGATCTCGCCATCACGGTTGACAACTCCATTGTGTCCTCCTCCCAGAGCGCTAAGAACCTTGGCGTGATCCTGGACAACACCCTGTCGTTCTCAACTAACATCAAGGCGGTGGCCCGTTCTTGTAGGTTCATGCTCTACAACATCCGCAGAGTACGACCCTGCCTCACACAGGAAGCAGCGCAGGTCCTAATCCAGGCACTTGTCATCTCCCGTCTGGATTACTGCAACTCGCTGTTGGCTGGGCTCCCTGCCTGTGCCATTAAACCCCTACAACTCATCCAGAACGCCGCAGCCCGTCTGGTGTTCAACCTTCCCAAGTTCTCTCACGTCACCCCGCTCCTCCGCTCTCCACTGGCTTCCAGTTGAAGCTCGCATCCGCTACAAGACCATGGTGCTTGCCTACGGAGCTGTGAGGGGAACGGCACCTCAGTACCTCCAGGCTCTGAACAGGCCCTACACCCAAACAAGGGCACTGCGTTCATCCACCTCTGGCCTGCTCGCCTCCCTACCACTGAGGAAGTACAGTTCCCGCGCAGCCCAGTCAAAACTGTTCGCTGCTCTGGCCCCCCAATGGTGGAACAAACTCCCTCACGATGCCAGGACAGCGGAGTCAATCACCACCTTCCGGAGACACCTGAAACCCCACCTCTTTCAGGAATACCTAGGATAGGATAAAGTAATCCTTCTCACCCCCTTAAAAGATTTAGATGCACTATTGTAAAGTGGCTGTTCCACTGGATGTCTTAAGGTGAACGCACCAATTTGTAAGTCGCTCTGGATAAGAGCGTCTGCTAAATGACTTAAATGTTAAAATGTTAATGTATGTTTGATACTTACTGCTGTTGTTGCCATGGTGTCATCGGTGGCTGAGGTGGAGAAGGTTTGTGTGTCTGCCTGGCTGGCTGGCTGCACTGCTAAGATCTGTGTGACTTCAAACGGAAGACAAAGCCACTCTCTACCAGAGCTCTAATGAGACACTAATTGAAAGGAGCCTGTGAGACCACAACCTCATTCCAAGTTGTACCCTATTCTCTATTTAGTGCACTTATTTTGACCATGGCCTATAGGGAATATGGTGCCATTTGGGACGCAAACAAAACCTCATCCAACCTCCCATGATCAAGACATACTAGATATTTTAAAGAACAAGCACATACACACACACACACACACAGACAAAATGGAAGAAAAAAACACGCACACACAGATATACACAAACAGAGAATGAGGAGACACACAGAAAACATTTAAACAGAAACACAGGATAATAGAGAAGGAGAAAGAGAGAGAGACAGAGAGAGATAGTGAACTTCTCCAAACAGTGAGGCCCTTGTCACACCGCGATGATCTAACAAAATTCAGTCGGAACACTAAAATAGTGGTTTCATCCCAAATTGCACCCTTTACCCTCAACATTGAACCTTTGTTACCCACCATGAGTGTTACAGTTAGCATCTATAAGAACGATAAAGCTTTGTCGGGGATTAAATAACATGAGTACCTGATAATGTTCTCTTTCGCTCTACTGAACGCTTCACTTTTACCAGTGCAGTTTGGAGAGCTGGGTCTGGATCTGTGTCTGGATCTGGATCTGGGTCTGGAGCTGGGTCTGGGTCTGGATCTGGGTCTGGGTCTGGATCTGGGTCTGGGTCTGGATCTGGGTCTGGATCTACCTATTGATAAAAGTCACCTTGTCCTGGAGAGATTTAAGCCTGAATGGTGGAAAAACAATTGGAACCATTTCCCTATACATCATTTTTCTGTTACCTCTATAAGAACGCTAAAGCTTTGTCGGAGATTAAATACATTGTCTCAATGCTTACATCACAAGAACGAGAAGAGAACCTTATTTTGTGAAATTGGAAAAAGTTCTAATTTAATACAGTTGAAATGTTTACAAATTAGATGCACTGAAATGAAAGCAACTTCTGAAAATGAACACTCAGATTATAGTGATATTATGTCTGATCTCTCAAACAATGTAAAGAATGTTTAGATAAGTGTAATCTAGAGCCAAGCCTGTTGATTTTTAATCGGAGGGTATCCTGCTATTGACACTCTTGTTGAATTATGCAACAGAACGTGACAACAGCAGTAATTTATGTGGATGTCTAGACAGAGCAGGTGAGTGGAAGTAGGCCTAGACAGAGCAGGTGAGTGGAAGTAGGCCTAGACAGAGCAGGTGAGTGGAAGTAGGCCTAGACAGAGCAGGTGAGTGGAAGTAGGCCTAGACAGAGCAGGTGAGTGGAAGTAGGCCTAGACAGAGCAGGTGAGTGGAAGTAGGCCTAGACAGAGCAGGTGAGTGGAAGTAGGCCTAGACAGAGCAGGTGAGTGGAAGTAGGCCTAGACAGAGAGCAGGTGGTAGGCCTGGAGCAGGTGAGTGGAAGGGCCTAGACAGAGCAGGTGAGTGGAAGTAGGCCTAGACAGAGCAGGTGAGTGGAAGTAGGCCTAGACAGAGCAGGTGGGTGGAAGTAGGCCTAGACAGAGCAGGTGAGTGGAAGTAGGCCTAGACAGAGCAGGTGGGTGGAAGTAGGCCTAGACAGAGCAGGTGGTGGAGTAGGCCTAGACAGAGCAGGTGGGTGGAAGTAGGCCTAGACAGAGCAGGTGAGTGGAAGTAGGCCTAGAAGAGCAGGTGAGTGGAGGCCTAGACAGAGCAGGTGGGTGGAAGTAGGCCTAGACAGAGCAGGTGAGTGGAAGTAGGCCTAGCAGAGCAGGTGGAAGTAGGCCTAGACAGAGCAGGTGGGTGGAGGTGAGTGGAGACAGAGCAGGTGAGTGGAAGTAGAGCAGCCTAGACAGAGCAGGTGAGTGGAAGTAGGCCTAGACAGAGCAGGTGGGTGAGCAGGTGGTGGAAGTAGGCCTAGACAGAGCAGGTGAGTGGAAGTAGGCCTAGTAGGCCTAGACAGAGCAGGTGGGTGGAAGTAGGCCTAGACAGAGCAGGTGAGTGGAAGTAGGCCTAGTGGAAGTAGGCCTAGACAGAGGTGAGTGGAAGTAGGCCTAGACAGAGTGGGTGGAAGTAGGCCTAGACAGAGCAGGTGAGTGGAACAGAGCAGGTAGGCCTAGACAGAGCAGGTGAGTGGAAGTAGGCCTAGACAGAGCAGGTGAGTGGAAGTAGGCCTAGACAGAGCAGGTAGGCCTAGACAGAGCAGGTGAGTGGAAGTAGGCCTAGACAGAGCAGGTGGGTGGAAGACAGAGCAGGTGGTGGAAGTAGGCCTAGACAGAGCAGGTGGGTGGAAGTAGGCCTAGACAGAGCAGGTGAGTGGAAGTAGGCCTAGACAGAGCAGGTGGGAAGTGGCCTAAGAGCAGGTAGGCCTAGACAGAGCAGGTGAGTGGAAGTAGGCCAGAGCAGGTGGGTAGACAGACAGAGCAGGTGGGTGGAAGTAGGCCTAGACAGAGCAGGTGAGTGGAAGTAGGCCTAGACAGAGCAGGTGGGTGGAAGTGGCCTAGACAGAGCAGGTGGGCCTAGACAGAGCAGGTGGTGGCCTAGACAGAGCAAGTAGGCCTAGACAGAGCAGGTGAGTGGAAGTAGGCCTAGACAGAGCAGGTGGGTGGAAGTAGGCCTAGACAGAGCAGGTGAGTGGAAGTAGGCCTAGACAGAGCAGGTGAGTGGAAGTAGGCCTAGACAGAGCAGGTGGGTGGAAGTAGGCCTAGACAGAGCAGGTGAGTGGAACAGAGCAGGTGAGTGGAGGCCTAGACAGAGCAGGTGAGTGGAAGTAGGCCAGGTAGACAGAGCAGGTGAGTGGAAGTAGGCCTAGACAGAGCAGGTGAGTGGAAGTAGGCCTAGACAGAGCAGGTGAGTGGAAGTAGGCCTGCCTAGACAGAGCAGGTGAGTGGAAGTAGGCCTAGACAGAGCAGGTGGTGGAAGTAGGCCTAACAGAGCAGGTAGTGGAAGTAGGCCTAGACAGAGCAGGTGGTGGAGTGGCCTAGACAGAGCAGGTGAGTGGAGGGCCTAGACAGAGCAGGAGCAGGTGAGTGGAACAGTAGGCCTAGACAGAGCAGGTGAAGTAGGCCTAGACAGAGCAGGCCTAGACAGAGCAGGTGGGTGGAAGTAGGCCTAGACAGAGCAGGTGAGTGGAAGTAGGCCTAGACAGAGCATGGCCTGACAGAGCAGGTGGAAGTAGGCCTAGACAGAGCAGGTGAGTGGAAGTAGGCCTAGCCTAGACAGAGCAGGTGGGTGGAAGTAGGCCTAGACAGAGCAGGTGAGTGGAAGTAGGCCTAGACAGAGCAGGTGGGTGGAAGTAGGCCTAGACAGAGCAGGTGGGTGGAAGTAGGCCTAGACAGAGCAGGTGAGTGGAAGTAGGCCTAGACAGAGCAGGTGAGTGGAAGTAGGCCTAGACAGAGCAGGTGGTGGAAGTAGGCCTGACAGAGCAGGTAGGGAAGTAGGCCTAGACAGAGCAGGTGAGTGGAAGTAGGCCTAGACAGAGCAGGTGGTGGAAGTAGGCCTGAACAGAGCAGGTGGGTGGAAGTAGGCCTAGACAGAGCAGGTGAAGTGGCCTAGACAGAGCAGGTGAGGCCTAGACAGAGCAGGTGGGTGGAAGTAGGCCTAGACAGAGCAGGTGGGTGGAGTAGGCCTAAGTAGGCCTAGACAGAGCAGGTGGGTGGAAGTAGGCCTGAGACAGAGCAGGTGAGTGGAAGTAGGCCTAGACAGAGCAGGTGAGTGGAAGTAGGCCTAGACAGAGCAGGTGAGTGGAAGTAGGCCTAGACAGAGCAGGTGGGTGGAAGTAGGCCTGGACAGAGACAGAGTGGGTGGAAGTAGGCCTAGACAGAGCAGGTGAGTGGAAGTAGGCCTAGACAGAGCAGGTGAGTGGAAGTAGGCCTAGACAGAGCAGGTGAGTGGAAGTAGGCCTAGACAGAGCAGGTGAGTGGAAGTAGGCCTAGACAGAGCAGGTGGGTGGAAGTAGGCCTAGACAGAGCAGGTGAGTGGAAGTAGGCCTAGACAGAGCAGGTGGGTGGAAGTAGGCTTGAGTGGAAGTAGGCAGACAGAGCAGGTGAGTGGAAGTAGTCCTAGACAGAGCAGGTGAGTGGAAGTAGGCCTAGACAGAGCAGGTGGGTGGAAGTAGGCCTAGACAGAGCAGGTGAGTGGAAGTAGGCCTAGACAGAGCAGGTGAGTGGAAGTAGGCCTAGACAGAGCAGGTGAGTGGAAGTAGGCCTAGACAGAGCAGGTGGGTGGAAGTAGGCCTAGACAGAGCAGGTGGGTGGAAGTAGGCCTAGACAGAGCAGGTGGGTGGAAGTAGGCCTAGACAGAGCAAGTTTTAGTGGTTTCAGCCCCGTTCCACCCACCACTTTATGTTAATGTGTTAATGTATGCAAATTGCTCTATTGTATTTATGCAAATTACGCAAATATATAACTTTCTTTATTTTAACATCAAAAATAATCAATGTAATACCTGATACCATTAGAACATATATAAGGGCATAACAAAGTTACATTTTACAATAAATATGTGAATTGCCACCAAAAATCCACAAACTCTACTATGTATTTGTCAGTGCCAGTAAAATGTTTTATGTGTTATAATTCAGTCAATATCTGATGGATTATACACATTTTAAAAATGTGGAGTATTTTCATCCATTGTCCAACAGTTGCATTTACTAAAATTGTTATTAAAATATTTTTCATTACCGTTGCTACCCTCACTCTCTCCTGCTGCCGGTGGTAGGTGGTTGTGATGGTGTATCAGTCAGACATGGGTTCAAACACCATTTGTTTCCTTTCAAATACTTAATCTGTGCTTGACAGTATTTGAATAATTTGAAAATATATCCAATACTGTTTGAACCCAGGTGGTATGGTGGGTCAGTGTGTGTGGTAGACAGCCAGGGTCAGTGTGTGTGTGGTAGACAGCCAGGGTCAGTGTGTGTGTAGTAGACAGCCATGGTCAGTGTGTGTGGTAGACAGCCAGGGTCAGTGTGTGTGGTAGACAGCCAGGGTCAGTGTGTGTGGACAGCCAGGGTCAGACAGCCAGGGTCAGTGTGTGTGTGGTAGACAGCCAGGGTCAGTGTGTGTGTAGTAGACAGCCAGGGTCAGTGTGTGTGGTAGACAGCCAGGGTCAGTGTGTGTGTAGTAGACAGCCAGGGTCAGTGTGTGTGGTAGACAGCCAGGGTCAGTGTGTGTGGTAGACAGCCAGGGTCAGTGTGTGTGGTAGACAGCCAGGGTCAGTGTGTGTGGTAGACAGCCAGGGTCAGTGTGTGTGTAGTAGACAGCCAGGGTCAGTGTGTGTGGTAGACAGCCAGGGTCAGTGTGTGTGGTAGACAGCCAGGGTCAGTGTGTGTGTAGTAGACAGCCAGGGTCAGTGTGTGTGTGGTAGACAGCCAGGGTCAGTGTGTGGGAGAGAGACTAGATGAGACTCAGTTAGAACTGAGTTAGAACAGTAGCTTCAGGGGATTCAAGTGGCTGCAAATGTTTTTGTTTCCGTCAGTGATTGAAGTGGGCTGAGGTCCGTGGCTCTGTGACCGAACACATTAGTTCACACATCAAGAGGATACCAGAAACTTGTGTGGGGGAAGATAGCTGGAGAAGATAGGATAACTCTGAATAAACAACTTCACACACTGACAGTGACACGTGCACACACACACACACACAGATTAGATTAGATTACATCAGAAGATTAGATTAGAAGAGACATACACAAACACACACACACACACACATTAACATGAGCGATAGAAATTTTTAAAAAGGCAGTTGAAGAAGAGAGTGAAATACTTTTAAATAAGATGCAAATGAGCAAACAGATGAGAATAATATGGTGAAATCTGGAGGGAGGACCGTCGAAGAGGAGAGGAGGGATTTTGAGGAGACAATGATGGGGAAGGAGGGGGCACAGAGCGAGAGAAAGAGAGAGGGAAGGGGGAGAGTAAGAAAAGAAGAGATAAGAGTGAGAGAAGATTTAAAAAGAGAGAGTCAGCAAACCATAGGACACACAGCACACAGTCTTGGCGATAACAAATCTTTCAAACTGTCATTTCTCAGAGCTCTGTGTTTTCTGCTAACGCCCCCTCTTGCCAGCCTCACGCAGACAATCGCACACACACACAACGCCCTCTCCCCTCACACAGAGAGACCAGAGGCACGCATGCAAGGCAGGCAGCTTATTTCTTCGGAGGCTATCTATCCTCTCAACTTAGCTTATCGTCCAGTAACTAAGTTCAATTGACGACGGCAGTATGTATAGTCCTCGTGAGGGGCGTCGTGATAGACGGCCTCCCAAACGGCACCCTATTCCCTACATATGGCACTACTTTTGACCAGAGGCCTTTGTAATGTAGTGCATTACATAGGGAATAGGGTGCCATTTGGTACAGATACTTAGACACAGTGGCGGCAGCAGCACTGCATAAAGAGAAGGAACTGTTGAAGGATTTGCCTGTGAGGAGGAGGATGAGGATGAGGATGAGGATGAGGAGGAGGAGGAGGAGGAGGAGGAGGCTTGAAAGCATCTGCCCTGCACTCTGATTCCATACAGTCGCTGGGTATGTCCCAAATGGAAGTATTCCAGAAATAGTGCACTACTTTTGACCAGGTTCCTAGTACACTATTTAGGGAATAGGGTGCCATTTGGGAAACTAACTGTGTCAATCTTGGTGGGAGATGACTGGGAGCTGATTACTCATTATAGCAGAGGCCAGGGTATGAATCATACAGCCCACAGCCAAACGACCTTATTAAATAATAACTTCACAGGCCATACGTCTTCACAGCTATCTCCGGTATAGACATGACTCTATAGCAGTTCACCTCCCTATAGCCTGGTCCCAAATTTGTATGTGCTGTCTTGCCAATTCATTTGGGACCAGGGACCATATTCTCAAAGTGTCTCCAAGTAGGAGTGCTGATCTAGGATCTGTTTTGCTATTTGGATCATGATGAATATGATTACATGGTTGGGGGGCTCGACCTGTTCGTAGATCAGCACTCCTACTATGAGACGCTTTGTGGATATGGGCCCTGATCCCAGATCATTAGGAGTTGGTAAAACCGCACAAAAAGATCTGGGAACCGGCTAGCGGGAGCTGGACTGCTAAAGAGTCATGTTTGTACCAGAGACAGCTGTTCAGGCTAGACTGGGCTGCAGCTCAAATGGCACTCTATTCCCTATATAGTGCACTGTTTTTGACCAGGGCTTATATGGTAGTAGTGCACTAGATAGGGAATAGGGTGCCATTTGGGACTCAGACATGGCCTGTTCTGTAGAGTTATTATTATTATTATTATGGTTTGTACTCTGTAGGCTACTGTCTGGGAGGAGTTTCATCATATAGATTCATGACCCTTCACTTTAACTAGCCCACAGCTGTTGGTAGGAAAGAAAGTCTAGCAGGTTTGCATTGGCTGAGGTTGCAAAGTTTACAAGTTTATAGAAATGTCAAAAATCACGATGTATGTGTGTGTGTGTGTGTGTGTGTGTGTGTGTGTGTGTGTGTGTGTGTGTGTCTTTACTAGGAAAAGCTCTCTCTACCCAACTACTTGCTGTTACTGACTCCCTGAGCAGCAACATCTTGTGTTACCAGCTCCTCACAAAGCTAATAACGGCTTCACTGTCATCCGTTCCGTCGATACCTCAACCGGCCCACAGAGAGACCGAATGGCCCATCGGACAGGAACCCTACAGCTCTTATCAAAGTCTCTCTCTCCCTCCCTCCTCTCCTCCCCTCCTTCTCCCTCCTCGATACCTCAACCGGCCCACAGAGAGACCGAATGGCCCACAGAGAGAACGAATGGCCCATCGGATGGGAAACCTACAGCTCTTATCAAAGTCTCTCTCTCTCTCTCCCTTTCTCTCTCTCTTACTCTCTTTCCCTCTATCTCTCACCCTCTCCCTGTTTCTGTTGTGTCTCTCTGTTTCTCTCTCCTCTCTCTCTCTCTCCCTCCCTCCTCTCCTCCCCTCCTTCTCACTCTCCTCCCCTCTCTTTCTATCTCTCTGTCCCTCTCCCTCTCTCTGTGTGTCTGTATAGGGTTCCAGTGAAAGTATGTCATTCTAGACCCTGATAAAAGCACTGTGTTATCAAATGGGGAGTACAGAGGATCAGGGGAGTCTTTGTAGCTGTCCGCCATGGACGAATTTAGGGTTGGTGGGATTTTGAAAACGAAGGGGATCTGTAGGATGGGGGCGCTGAGTTTGGGGGTTAGGGGGGTCAAGTTTTTTTGTGTGTCGATGTGTAATTTGATTCCCTATTGACATTAAAGAACTCTCTCTCCCTCTCTTTCTGAGCCTCTCTCCACCCCCTCCTTACGGCAGCTGAATGGGGTTTGTTCCCCCTCCAATGGGTTTTTGTTCAGACACCCCCTAACCACCCTCTGTCTGTGTGTGTGTGTGTGCGTGCGTGCGTGCGTGCG
Source organism: Oncorhynchus nerka (assembly GCF_034236695.1). Taxonomy (NCBI): domain Eukaryota; kingdom Metazoa; phylum Chordata; class Actinopteri; order Salmoniformes; family Salmonidae; genus Oncorhynchus; species Oncorhynchus nerka. The sequence continues at coordinate 21,556,268 of NC_088407.1, forward strand.
TGCGTGCGTGCATGCGTGCGTGCGTGCGTGCGACTCTTCCAGGCAGCCATGCCCTCATTAAAAGGGTAAATATTTGCATGTTGTCGTCCATTGTCTTGGCCTGAACAGCCCTCTTAAAGGAAATATGACCACACAGGCACTGTGTGTGTTGTGATCACAGTCAAGGAACCCTATTCTCTACTGCAGGGCCTGTATTCATCAAGCAGAGTATGAGTGCTGATTTAGTTTAGCCCTTTAGATCATAATGAATAGCGTTACATGGACAGGTGGAACCTGATCCGAGATCAGCAGATGAGAAGAAGGCCTTGTTTTGCTCTGTAGACCGAATCTGAAAGTGGTCCTATTTTCTACAGCAGGGCCTGTATTCATCAAGTATTCACAGGGCTCTGGTCGACAGTAGTGCACTATATAGGGAATAGGGTGATATTTGGGACACTAAAGGATTCAGTAAAGAAGCACATTGTGCCAGTATTGCTCTAAATACCTACACAAGAAGATTCCTCACCGGAATTTTTTAAATTTTAATTGAAAATCTCTCTCTCGCTCTCTGAGTAGGGTGAAATTAATGTGGGAGAGATTATACAGCTGTAACTGTCATGCAAATATGCTATTTCTTTTTTAATCATTTTGCATTACTGTAGTTCAGGCTGTGTTTTATCTAGGCATACTCTGTCAGATTAATTTGGTGATGGCTGGCTGGCTGTAGTGGCACAGGGATTACCCCCAACATGTCACAATCATGTTTTTTGGTTAGATTTCCCATCAGTCGCTTGCCTGACTGATTGAATGGCACACACACGCGCACACCCCCACACTCTTGCCTGACGGTGAAAAATTGTTCGCTTTATTTCTCTCTCTCTCTCTCTCTCTCTCTCTCTCTCTCTTCTTTCTCTCTCTCTGTCTCTCTCTCTCTGTCTCTCTCTCTCTGTCTCTCTGTCTTTCTCTGTCTCTCTCTGTCTCTCTCTCTCTCTCTCTCTGTCTCTCTCTGTCTCGCTGTCTGTCTGTCTGTCTCTCTGTCTGTCTGTCAAGCACAAGATTGACAACATTCAGGACATCTGGATGGAAAATTAATAGAAACTGACTAATACACATTTTGTATACTATCGCTATCACACGCGCACACACACACACACACACACAGAGAGAGAGAGCATCAGTAGAGGTCAACACTCTCCATTTGATACTGGGGGAGGGGGGGGTAGAGAGAGGGTTAACTGAGGGTTAACTGACAGATCTATATCAAACATTATTCTGGAGAAACACACAAACACACACTGACAGGGATGCTCGTCTATCCGGACAGCCAGTGGCTATCATGCTATGGAGCTGCAGCAGTGACTCAGTGAGAGGAGATGTAGACAGGACACACACTGTAGAAGTGACAAGGTGTCAGCTACACTGGACTACAAGTGTCACTGAGTCACTCCCCTGCTGCTGACACACCCACTCACACAAACACACAGTGTGGACACGCATGTGTGTGTGTGTGCTCGAATATGTGTGTGTATGCGCATACATGTGTGTGTGTCCTGTCTCCGCTTTCTGCTTGCCCTGAGGGAGACTGCATGCCAGGGCCCACACACATGTACCCAAATACAGAAATAAGTGTGTGGGGGGATTCACTGGAATTCACAATACTTCTTTAAGTATTCACTGGAACACTGAGGGTCTGTTACCAAAATTGCACCCTATTGCGGACACAGCCAAGGACCTGAAGGGTAGAAGGTGAAGTGTGTATACTTTGAAGTGTGTATATATATATATATATATATATATATATATATATATGTGTGTGTGTGTGTGTGTGTGTGTGTGTGTGTGTGTGTGTGTATATATATATATATATATATATATATATATATATATATATATATATACACAGGGTATGCAAAACATTAACAACATGACATAGACTGACCAGGTGAATCCAGGTGAAAGCTATGATTCCTTATTGAGATCACCTGTTAAATCCACTTCAATCAGTGTAGATGGAGGGGAGGAGACAGGTTAAAGAAGGATTTATGTTATGGTAGTAGGTGCCAGGCGCACCGGTTTGTGTCAAGAACTGCTTACGCCGCAGGGTTTTTCACGCTCAACAGTTTCCCATGTATTTGATTAAACACCTGATGGTTTCATATCAGAGAGACAAATAATCATGATTTTTTTTGTTGCTAAATGCTATATGTCCATCTCATTCTCAGAGAAATAAGTAGGACTGCTAGGTTTTACACAGTCGAATGTAACTAATAACTACATTTTTATTGTAATAAAGAAATGTACAAATGAGACATTTGTGAAATCAATATTTAAAAACGTACAAAATAAATAGTTCAATAGAATAATATGAGATCTGGATGTAAAACATCTACATTTGACATGTTTATCATTTAGCAGATGATGTTATCCAGAGCGATATACAGTAAATGCATTCATTTGACGACAGCTAGGTGAGACAACCACATATCACAGTCAAATAAATATACAGGATACAAACATTCCAATCCAGCTAAACAATGGATACATAGCATTTAGCAGAAAAACACATTTTCATTCCCCTAAAAGCATAGGAATCTAAAATCTATGATTTTAAAATCTAAGAACAGTAATATTTTACACACACATAAAGTTACCCATAAGCAATCATTTCTGACAAAAAAGCACAATGTGAAAAACGGGTGGATATAGCATTTTAGAGCTAAACTCTTCATACAGTGTCTAGAGCAGGTGTGTATTTTAAAGTGTGTATTTTAAAGTGTGTATTGTGTATAATGTCTAAGTGTGTATATTATTCAAGGTGGCACAGTGTGATGACTAATAATGAGTTACAGTCCATAAATGTGGATGGAAATGTCTCAAGTAGCCCTCTGACACAAAAGTTACTGAAACAATTACACATACAGACATGAGTGCACACACACCGACACACACACACAGAGTTATGTGCACACACACACACACACACACACACACACACACACACACACACACACACACACACACACACACACGGCATCCATCCCCACACCCTTGCCTTGCCTTCTATCATTCACAACCAGTGTAACACGTTGTTCCCAAGTAGAATCGGTGTCCTATGTCGGCTCATAGATGTCTGGTCACAGGTAGTACACTACATAGGGAATAGGGTGCCATTTGGGATCCAATCCCAGTATAGCCTGAACCGCTGCAGTAGAACATCCTCATCTTACCCTCAAACCTCTTATTGAATTTGACGTGAGCAATATTCCTGTCATTACAGAGAGACAGAGACTTTGTTCTTCCACCTCGTTGTGTGTATGTACTCATTATAATGATGCACTCATCATTTAGTTTTAAGCCTTCCCCAAACAATAGTCCTAACCTTAACCACTCGGAATGAGTGCCTAAACTGTTAACCTTTGAGTTGTTTCTGTTTTAACCCTGTAACCACATGGAATTTACCCTGTAAACACATGGAATTAACCCTGTAACCACGTGGAATTAACCCTGTAAACACATGGAATTAACCCTGTAAACACATGGAATTAACCCTGTAAACACATGGAATTAACCCTGTAAACACATGGAATTAACCCTGTAACCACGTGGAATTAACCCTGTAAACACATGGAATTAACCCTGTAAACACATGGAATTAACCCTGTAAACACATGGAATTAACCCTGTAAACACATGGAATTAACCCTGTAAACACATGGAATTAACCCTGTAACCACATGGAATTAACCCTGTAAACACATGGAATTAACCCTGTAAACACATGGAATTAACCCTGTAAACACATGGAATTAACCCTGTAACCACATGGAATTAACCCTGTAAACACATGGAATTAACCCTGTAAACACATGGAATTAACCCTGTAAACACATGGGTTGTAAACACATGGAATTAACCCTGTAAACACATGGAATTAACCCTGTAAACACATGGAATTAACCCTGTAAACACATGGAATTAATTAACCCTGTAAACACATGGAATTAACCCTGTAACCACATGGAATTAACCCTGTAAACACATGGAATTAACCCTGTAAACACATGGAATTAACCCAATAAAACACATGGATTTAATGCCTCAAAAATAAACGTTAATCCATAGTACGTCGAATTTCAAGGGAACTATGAGATCTTCTTGCTATCTGTCAACTCCAGCTCACTAATTAATAACAGGGTTGCTGTGTTTGGTTCCCCAGCCATTGTGTGTGTGTGTGTGTGAGCATCCGTGGGTGTGTCAAACATCAAGCTGGTTCTTTTTCCATTCAGTGGATATAAAGCCCAGAGTGATCTCATGGCAGTGAAGGAGAGGAGAGAAAGGGAGCGCGTCCCAATAATCTCTCCTTTCTCCTGAAGTGTGCACTTGTTCACTTCCCTACACTGACTTAAGACTGATATACAAATGATGGTGGGAACTTTTAACAGCCCATGCCTCCACCAATCCAATGCTTTTAGATTTGTGGGAAGTAGTGATTGAGAGTACACTTCAGGAGGACTGAGAGATAGTATTGATATGCGACCCCAGGGCCTGGGTCTGTCCTATCATGGCACAAACCCAGGGAGAGTCTACTGTTGGACACAACATTATTTCTAACATCGGGGTCTAACTGGAGGTTAATTTGTTTTGTTTTACGAAGATTAAAAAGAAACAATACAACTTCCTATCTTATCCATATGTTGTTACATGTGTACATGGCACCCTTATTGGTTTATAGAAACGTATTCAATACTCATCCACTTACAGGTAAAGGTAAGAATATCATAAAGCTGTTGAATTCACATAATACTTTATATACTGTAGAGCAGGGGTATTCAACTCTTACCCTACGAGGTCCAGAGCCTGCTGGTTTTCTGTTCTACCTGATAATTAATTGCACACACCTGGTGTCCTAGGTTTAAATTAGTCCCTGATTAGAGGGGAAAAATGTGGAAAAAATGCAATGGAACTGGCTTCGAGGTCCAGAGTTGAGTTTGAGGGCTGTAGAGTCTAGCCATTCCAATTACAATACCATGTGTCTTAAATGTGGCCTATGGTGACCTCCAGCGGATGAATGAGGAATAACAAGGTGTAATCTACCCATTACGCACGTCTCCAAAAGCGCAATGTGCGCAGTGCTCTAGTCTTGGTACAGTATCTGCTTCATACCTACTTCTAGTCTTTTCTCATTGGTAAAATACCGTCCTCCACCTTCTTTCCTCCGTTTGCTTTCCTCTGTGACCCGGAAACCGTTAAGTGGTCGAGGAGATATCAATTCGTTAGTAGGCGAACGGAAGCGCGTCCTCCCCTCCTCGATAGCCACCTTTCATTGAGGATAGTTAGTTATGTGTATCCTACCTGAGTTCTTCCATGAAATACATTTTAATCTCCGACATCCCCTTTGAATCAGCTTTTGTTTTGGGGGGAGGAGAAAAGCATGCACACGTAAAATCTAAATTATCTGTAAAATGTCTTTGCCCTTTTTCAAAAGAAGGCGAGAGAAGACGGTTAAGAGAGGACGAAGGAGTTCAGCTTTCAATTGAGAAAAGGCCTCAGAGTACGACGCGACTTTTCCTTTCTCCCTGCAGTACTATGCATAATCAACTTCAGATGAGTGGACACATTTCTAAATTAATGTATGCGTCCATAAATTAATCCAAACGCATGCATTATTTAAATGTGTATGTCCACAATTACTTGTGTTGTGTTACCTAATTTCTCAAAATCAACAACATAACAACCTAAACATGTCCATATTGCTCCAATTTGTTCTAGGAGACAAACGAGGTCCTGAAAGACATGATACTGTAATAATTGTTCTCTCTCCATTCTCTGCAACAGCCCAGGGTAGTCTACATATAGTTAGAATTCTAAGAGGAAAATAGTCATCATTTCTATCTTTACTGAAATAATGATGATATATGTTGCCTCAATAGCCAACCACCTACAGTTAAAAGTACAGGCATAATCATAAGTACAGGACATGGCAGATATTTTACTAGTATACTACTAAAGAGAGAGAATGAGGGGGAGACAAAATTGTTTGAGCGGACCTTTGGGGGAACAGTCCGTCCGTGGGGGGAATACTGAATCACTCCTGGATGCTTTTGCAGAAGTCTTTGCGCTGTCATACCACGGCGCATTCCTGAAAAGGGAATTCACAGAATGTCACTGAAAGAGGGACGTTCTCCCGAAGGGCATGTCACAGTTGTCTGCATCCCCAAATCCCGTGGATTTTTAACTGAACAAGAAAGGACGCACATCAAGTTAGCATCTTAAAGAAGAGGAAAAGAGGAAATAGAAAAAGGTAAGTAGACTAATTTAATTATGTGGGGGCGCCTTTGAACAGCTCGTTGGAAATCACCTGAAGTGGTAGATCTGTCATTTAGAAAGATAAATTGCGGGGAATTTGGCCACTCGAACTAAATCAGTCGGAACTGCCACGCGAATCATTCGGGGGTGTAATGATATTGCTCTCTCTTTTTCTTCTTCGTGGTCAAGATCCGTTATTTTCCTTATCTTCATCCCCCGAGAGTTCAAGTTGTGTTGGCGGTAATTGTTTTGGTGTAAACAGCGTTTCCGGTCACTTACCCTACATTTCTGCTATCTAACTTTAGCTACAGGCCACCATAATCATCTGTGAGTCATATCAAATAATTGATGTTGGTTGTTTTTTTTGCTATTGTCATCATTTGAGAAAATTCCGGAAATAACTGTCTGATAGCACACAGGTATGTAGATCCAGACCGGTGTCCCCTGAATGCTTCTTATAGATTAGGTATAATAATATTTCAGAAGGTAGGAGTTATATTAAACAACAACTAAGTAGCTGTAAATAAATTACCAAATTAAAGCAATCTGTTGCTGGGTTGGTTACCAAATAAAGCAAGACAGATAGAAAACAAAAAGATTGGTGCAAATCACTCCCAGGGTTACAAACTTTATTTAATTGAATACAAGCAATCAGTTTGGACGCTCAGTGACAGTCAGTTAGTATGGCTATTGTCTGCCTTCTTATTGCCATCCTAAAGTGCACTACATTGCCGTCCCAAATGGCACCATATTCCCTCTATTAGTGGACTACTTTCGACCAGAGCCCTATGGGTGGGTCCTGGTCAAAAGTAGTGCGCTATGTAGGGAATAGGGTGCCATTTCAGACTGCCTATTAGCTCTGTTCACAGGGTACATCAGAGTGTAATCTCACATGATTGGATTGTTACATAAGTTTAGCAGAGTGCCTGCCATCCTCGTCTCCTCCAACCTGCCTGTCTGCGTAGGAGGACCTCCTTCCACTGCTCTATCGTTCCTATACAAATCCATGGACATTTGATGTGGTTGAAAAGGTTTTACTCTGCATCATGGTGTGAAACATCACTATGCTGGCCAGAAAGTCCTTTTGAAACCCATAGTTAATGTACTATAAGTGAGCCATATTGGGCATTTGGCACATGGTGTATGTCATATGGAGAGTGAATGTGAATGTGACGGTTGATGTTATGTTAATTTAGGGGGAGGCATGTCATCCCCTGTGTGTGTGTGTGTGTGTGTGTGTGTGTGTGTGTGTGTGTGTGTGTGTGTGTGTGTGTGTGTGTGTGTGTGTGTGTGTAATGGTGGAGGATGGGGTTTCATCCCAGCCTGTTTAGTGGGAGTGGAGTGTGAGTGTGGTAGCAGAGTGAAAAGGCATGACGTTGATCACACACACACACACAGACAGTAATGTGGTAATGAGCAGTCTGTTGTTTTTATACAAGTGGTGCCTCACACACAGTATGGCAACCCCACTGTCACCTACTGATGATGTCATCATAGCCATGGCTGGTGTCACACCCACCACTGTAGATGGAGAGCCAATTGCTATTGTAAGATTGTTAGCTGCCTCTGCCGAGTCCCCAACAACCGGATGTTCCGGTTTTTTGGAGAAATGAAAGAGAGCCTGTGATGCGACTTTCGCTTTTGGACGTTAACAAGGCAACACTGTCTTAACTCCTCCTCCACATTTACTGGATTGGTTGAACAGTGCAGAAGAGAACCTCCCCTGGCAGTTTATTTTCTTCTCCTTAAGACCAGTATGTAGGGGGATCTAGTTTCAGGCCTTTCTTTTACGCCTGCTATGTTAGGTTAGATTGTTGTTGGATTTTTTAAAAATCTAACCTTATTTAACCAGAAAGTCCCACTTCCAAGGGAGACTTGGCCAAAAAAGGGCAGCTCAATTAACAATGCATTCCTCATTCAACAAGGTGGAGGTTACAAAAAGTTTGTACATTGACACTGTCTAGGGATTTTCCATCTCGATTCCTCTGTACATTTATTTACCAAGTAACGGAATCACAACTGTTTCTGTGAGGGTTGATACCTTCTTCATAGACACTGGAAAACCAATATGATATTCCCTCTCACTTAGTCAAAATCATCTGATATTATTTAGTAGTCCCTAAAATAAACACTTTGTTCAACGAGTTCTCTAAAGCCCAACCCTGTCCATCACAGTATTATTCATTAACTTAGTCATAAGATAGAGGCCTGAACATCCATTAACTGGGGGTTTGAGAACATTTCCACCCATCACTTTATCTCAAGAGGCCTGCTGGCTATTTTCTCCCTCTTACCACAAGCGTCTGGCAGCCTGGTTGTTCTAACCGCTTAACAGTGAGAGGTGCTCAAATGTATTTGTAGAGACATTTTTACAACAGCAGTTGTCACAAAGTGCTTATACAGAAACCCAGCCTAAAACCCCAGAGAGCAAGCATGTAGAGGGATGGTGGGTAGTGTAACGGATGTGAAATAGCTAGCTAGTTAGCGGTGGTGCGCGCTAAATAGCGTTTCAATAGGTGACATCACTTGCTCTGAGACGTAGTGCTCTACAAAAGCCGCGGCTTGTAACGATGCTTCGTGGGTGACTGTTGATGTGTGCAGAGGTTCCCTGGTTCGCGCCTGGGTATGGGCAGGGTACGGTCTAAAGTTATACTGTTACACTCAGAAGAAACCTAGAGAGGAACCAGGCTCTGAGGGGTGGCCAGCCCTCTGGATCTCTGTGTGTGGTGGGGGGGGTCTAGTAAGGCTGACTATCTGAAAAAAATGGTCTTGGTCGGCCGAAAGTCGTCTGTTCATTGACGAGCCTCATACAAACATTCTTTCTTGAGTAAGGCAGCTCCAAAATGCTGGTGTTCAAGCCTAGCTCAGTGCTTTCTTGTGGTGGTGGGGCAGCCAGTGGAAAATACAGAGCGTAGGGGTTGGTAATGTTCTCTAGCTGCGCCGTGATTGTCACTCACGGGGACACTACGTAACTGCAAAATCTATGGGGAGAGGTCAAAAATTCAAGCCCCCTGAGTGCTGCCACAAATTTACATTAGAAGTGCCAATCCAAGAAGGCTCAAGGTCATTGGCCACAGATAAAATGCCATCAAATCAGGTTATATCTACCATAGTTTTGATTGGACTGATCATGTCAACATCATACTTTAAAAATCTTACAGTTGAAGTCGGAAGTTTCCATACACTTTGGTTGGAGTCATTAAAACTCCTTTTTCAACCACTCCACAAATTTCTTGTTAACAAACTATAGTTTTGGCAAGTCAGTTAGGACATCTACTTTGTGCATGACACAAGTAATTTTTCCAACAATTGTTTACAGACAGATTATTTCACTTATAATTCACTGTATCACAATTCCAGTGGGTCAGAAGTTTACATACACTAAGTTGGATGTGCCTTTAAACAGCTTGGAAATTCCAGAAAATGATGTCATGGCTTTAGAAGCTTCTGATAGGCTAATTGACAGAATTTGAGTCAATTGGAGGTGTACCTGTGGATGTATTTCAAGGCCTACCTTCAAACTCAGTGCCTCTTTGCTTGACATCATGGGAAATCAAAAGAAATCAGCCAAGACCTCAGAAAATAAATTGTAGACCTCCACAAGTCTGGTTCATCCTTCGGAGCAATTTCCAAACGCCTGAAGGTACCACATTAATCTGTACAAACAATAGTACCCAAGCATAAACACTATGGGACCACACAGCCATCATACTGCTCAGGAAGGACACTTGTTCTGTCTCCTAGAGATGAATGTACTTTGGTGCGAAAAATGCAGATCAATCCCAGAACAACAGCAAAGGACCTTGTGAAGATGCTGGAGGAAATGTACAAAAGTATCGATATCCACAGTAAAACGAGTCCTATATCGACATAACCTGAAAGGCCACTCAGCAAGGAAGAAGCCACTGCTCCAAAACTGCCATAAAAAAGCCAGACTACGGTTTGCAACTGCACATGGGGACAAAGATAGTACATTTTGGAGAAATGTCCTCTGGTCTGATAAAACAAAAATATAATTGTTTGGCCATAATGACCATTGTTATGTTTGGAGGAAAAAGGGGGAGGCTTGCAAGCTGAACAACACCATCCCAACCGTGAAGCACGATGGTGGCAGCATCATGTTGTGGAGGTGCTTTGCTGCAGGAGGGACTGGTGCACTTCACAATATAGATGGCATCATGAGGAAAGGAAATAACGTGGATATTCTGAAGCAACATCTCAACACATCAGTTAGGAAGTTAAATCTTTGTTGCAAATGGGTCTTCAAATGGACAATGACCCCAAGCATACTTCCAAAGTTGTGGTAAAATGGCTTAAGGACAACAAAGTCAAGGTATTGGAGTGGTCATCACAAAGCCTTGACCTCAATCCCATAGAAAAATTGTGGGCAGAACTGAAAAAGCGTGTGCGAGCAAGGAGGCCTACAAACCTGACTCAGTTTCACCAGCTCTGTCAGGACTAATGGGCCAAAATTCACCCAACTTATTGTGGGAAGCTTGTGGAAGGCTACCCAAAACGTATGACCCAAGTTAAACAATTAAAAGACAATGCTACCAAAAACTAATTGAGTGTATATAAACTTTTGACCTACTGGGAATGTGATGAAAGAGATAAAAGCTGAAATAATCATTCTCTCTACTATTATTCTGACATTTCACATTCTTAAAATAAGTGGTGATCCTAACTGACCTAAGACGGGGAATTTTTACTAGGATTAAATGTCAGGAATTGTGAAAAGCTGAGGTGTATGTACACTTCCGACTTCATCTGTAGCTAGCAAGCTAACAGTCATCATGAATCAAGTCGACAATCTACTGGCAAATCCTTTTCAGAGAAATTACGAAGGGAAATTATAGATAAAACATATCGGTGCTCATCGGCCATTGGCCTTAAACATTACACAACAAGTTGGAAATCGCAAATTCAACAATGAGTGGTTTGGAAGAAATCAGTGGCTTAGTGCAAGTGTTGCAAAACAATCACTAGCCTGCTATTCAGTGGAGTGGTGTGTGTGGTCTGGGTTTAAGGGTCTCTTTTCCAAGCTTAAAAGGGAAGAAATTCACATGCCATGGGCCAGAAAAGGTTCAAAACAACTGGAAACTCTGAACTGGGAAATCTCAGACTTCAGAGAGTTCAAGACAACTGGGAACTAAAAAAAAACGAGCTCCAACTGGGAAAATACTTTTTGAACAGTCATCCAACTCAGAATTCCAAGTCGGGAACTCTGGCCTCTTTCTAGGGCTCCGACCTGAAGATCACTGCGTCATGATTCAACCTTGTTTTTTTCAGAGTTCTCATATGTCTTGAAAGCACCATAAATCCAGAGAATGCCAGACTTTGATGACAAAATTTGACCACGAAAGACCGCCGCGCCACCTTCCTGTTCAAGTGATCACAGCATAACAAGGTGAGTCCAAAAATGTATTATATACTGCTGCATAAATGATGTAATATGCCAGGGAGATATACATACTGTAGCTAAGAAAGTAATTCTAAGTGTGTGTTGTGTAGTAAGCTGCTTGTGCCTCACCCTAATAATTTGGTCCCTTTCCCCTTCATAACTTAGCCTACTGTTCTGACTTGGTGGTGCACTTGTAGCCTGTTTTAGATAAATGTCATCATCAAATATTGTAAGAGCTTTCATTGTTTGCTTATATGCCCCCTTTATTTATCCTATGGTTCTGAGTTGGTGTACTGGGAGAACACTGTAAGAACGGACAATATTCTGTCACTGTACATTCCAAAAGTGCTGAACAAATAGTTATATTGACTACGTCCATTCTAGCTCGCTCATTGTCTTAATCGAAATTGCTGATTTCTCAACGTCCCCTTATGCCATAGTTTGTACATCTCAATTGTCAGTAGAAACCACATTTCTTGAAGCAAGTCACCCATATCAGCTATGTTTTTTTAAAGGCAGTAAATTAAGCTGAATTAACTGTTTTGCTGCCAGACAAGGCTCCACTGATAGCCAGGTGTATTCACTCAATGGTGCTGAAAAGCAATCTCTGTGGTTGGGAAAGCTTTATTTAGGCCCTAACAGTTTGTGGGAACAGTTTGTCACTGTTCTAGTGCAATTAATGTATTGTTTAGTGTTGTGTTGTGTAGTGGCTTTGCTGGCAGGCATCTAAAAATTGCAGCCTGCAGGTCGAAGATATCCTGATAAAAATAAATATGCTATAAATCACATTGGCTACACATGGCCTGTCTGCAACAAACTTGAAACATTATTTTGGGTCCAGCCAGAAGCTTGTGCTTGTGAACTTGCAACTTTGTATAAAATATTCTTGGCCCTCAGAGTTTCCGGACAGTGAGCTCGGGACAAACACAGCTGTAGGCTATTTGCGCAAGGGATAAGAAGCAGTGCTTGACTTGGGCAGGTGCTCACCAGATCTGAGTACCTCATCTCAAATGTTCTACTGCTTGAGCTCTTGTTCCTCTTATAGAATGTTAGCTCAAAAGCATTGTGGAACTCCTGCAACTAAATATAAACCGTACCAGCACCCAAAATGAGTACCGGAACCTATTTATCAGTCAACTCAAGTCAAGCACTGATAAGAAGTGATCAGAGCATGACATTTTTCTCTTTCACACTGAGTGGTTATTGAAAGGGAGAGAGCTGGAAAGATTAATCAAATACATTGAAGAACTATTGTAATTCTCAGTGGAGGTTAAAACAGACTTTGTTTACTTGCTGTTTAAGGTGGAGAAAAAATTACTTTGAGAAGCTCCACAGGTGGTGGTGTGTTAAGCCAATCAGAAATACTATCAGATCCTGTCGTGGTCATTTCCTGTATTACTAAACATTGAGAGAGCAAACCACACACAAGTCAGAGGTATATCATAAAGTCCATCTTTAATTATATATGAGCTTCAGCATAGCCCTGTGACTCTCAGATCAATTCTGTATCTATAAATGAATTCTCTGAGACTGCTTACAAAACAGTTTAGTATCATTTATAGCCAAGACACACCCATCTCAACTCACATGACGAAACACAGATCTTAGGAACATTACTCAAAGAACCTTTTACTTGAAAGAGGTAGTGTATAACTACCTCTGTCGTTGGACAGAAAGAAAATCGGATCTTACATCAGTGCACATGAAAATGTATAGTCTACACAGCATAAACTGTTATGAGCTTCTCTTGATAAAGAACATTGACACTCACTCACTGACATACATGATGAGTATAACAGACGTTAGCCAGCCACCGATGCAGGTTTAACTGTTGATCTGATGAGATAAGCTGAGATGGAGTTGGGCACTTATCATCATAGTTCCTGGCTGATCTGAATCACTGTCTTGTCCATTGGCCATTTCAGGGCTAAAATTATGACTATTCACAGTTATGCTAACAGCTCTCCTCTCCTCGCTACTTCTCCCACAGCCTAAGTGATGGTCTGACTCATTCTGCTGCTGCCTGCCTCCTTATTGCTCTCTCGCTCTCTCTCTAAATTACAGCGAAGTCCATGTTAGAAGAAATGGCAAACAAGACAAACAAATTAAAATAGAGATACTTTAATAGGAGCACCCCCCCCCCATCTCTCTCTCCGTTTCCCTCCCACTCTCTATTCTCTCTCTTTCTCTCCCGTCACTCTACCCTCAAACTCCCCAACAACAGCTCTTTACAGCCACTTAAACAGAAACCAGTCTGAAGGACCCCTGTGCCCCCTCTCCCCCACACACACACACACACAAGGTAGATTCACACAGCAATTATCCACTTGCATTAGTCACATTGAATGGTTTCACTCCACAACCTTACTTTGCAATTATTTCTATATATAGCTTTGACATAATTGTCTCTTATGTACAGGAAGTGGTGACAGCCATTGATGTCTGATGATCTACAGATATCATGTAGTACGTCCCTATTCTGACGAGCCGTTTGAATCTTTGCCCTCTCCGTACTACATTAGATGACTTCGCCAATATCATCCCCAGACATTAGAAAGCCTGCGTTGTTATTCAGAATCTGAATCTATTCTGAGTCATCATAAAGTAACAACGTATTGTAAAATCTACTATTTATACAGTCCAAATGTCAGAGTTACAGAACAATAAGCCACTTCTACCTGGTGCACTATATTGTAAACACATTGTTATTTGAACCTTTATTAAACTAGGCAAGTCAGTTAAGAACAAATTCCTATTTTCAATGACGGCCGAGGAACAGTGCGTTAACCTTTCGGTTACTAGTCCAACGCTCTAACCACTAGGCTACACTGCCGCCCCTAGTCTCGCCCTCCTCTACTATCTATTAACTGTATTTCCCCTGCCTGACACACTAATTTAAGGTTTTTGCTGCAATGTTTTCTTATTCTTATTCTATTCTCTTCCTTCTCTGACTCCTCGTTCTCTCCCCTCTCTCGCTCTCTCTTTCCTTGTTCTCTCCTCCGTCACTGTCACTGCTGGCTGCTGCCCACTTTCAAACTAAAGGTCTTGTTCTCTCTCCCTTTTCACTCTATTGCTCTACTTCTTGCCTCCCCAGGGGTCTGCCCTACCAGGCCTGCCGCCCTCTTTCATCCACTTCAGACTCTCTCATCTCCACTTCTTTGTTATCAAGCAAGCTCTCTGCATACTGTACCAAGCTTTTCTAGTACTACTACAGTACATCATGCTGGCGTCTGTCCTCCTGTCGCCCCCTGATAAAGCTCTTTAATTGGATTCTATGGCCTTGTCACTGGTCTCTGTGGATTACAATTGATTTAGACCAATGCTGACAAGTAATAAACTCAAATGCTTTATGTTGGCCTTCACATGTAAAATGTTCCCTTGAAATTTGAACCGGGTCTTGACCTGATAGATTAATTTGTGTTAAGGCAACAAGACATGAGGAAGACTTCAGTGAACTAGACTACATTTTCTACTAGTTTTCAACGTGTTGTGTACTGCAACTGCTAAGTAGTCCCATTATTGCTCGCAAGTGCC
The DNA here is from genome assembly GCF_034236695.1 of Oncorhynchus nerka. Taxonomy (NCBI): domain Eukaryota; kingdom Metazoa; phylum Chordata; class Actinopteri; order Salmoniformes; family Salmonidae; genus Oncorhynchus; species Oncorhynchus nerka. Next base: position 21,571,488 of record NC_088407.1, read on the forward strand.
CCCAGTTAGCTGTGTAATTTTAGTTTAATTATTTATTTCAGTTTGTGCATTTATTTTGCGTTCAGTCTATAAAAAAAACGCTGTGCAACATTCATTTAAACAGAAAAGGTGCCGTTCTGAACAACCAGTTGAAAAACGGGGAGGGGTTGGGGAACCGCTGTCAGCATGTCCGCTGTCCTTTAAATACGTCACTGCTTCATGCCACACCCACCAAACGGAGCAAACACCCAAAGATTGTCTATAATGTCGACAAGATAGCAGTGGCGGTCAGTGTCTTATTTCTATTACAGCATATTGGATGACTGTCATTCATATTCCATTCACTCAGTTCAATGTAACAGTGATAGGTTTAGGCTACTACATGATACTCACATTTTCCCTATACCCATCATGAGGTTGCTACAACCTAGCCTATGAATGAAAGCTTACAACGTCGGTGCACACGGGTCGAGAGACAAATTTGATGTGACAGACAGTGACACATGGACAGACAGTGACATTCAATACCGCCTTGCACACTCTTGCCTGCATCTAGCTAATAGTGGGTGTAATCATTAGTCTAACAGTTGCAAACGAGAGTTTCTATTGAACAAATGCAGGTATGTTTATCCCCGTTTTGTTCTGTTTGTTTGTGTAAGAAACGTTTTTCAACAGAATCGGCAGAATGAATACACTCCTGATCACGCGTAAACACAGTTGCTGTGTAAGTCTATGGAAGGGGGTGAGAACCATGAGCCTCCTAGGTTTTATATTGAAGTCAATGTACTCAGAGGAGGACGGAAGCTAGCTGTCCTCCGGCTACACCATGGTGGTACCCTACAGAGTGCTGTTGAGGCTACTGTAGACCTTTGCAAAATAGTGTGTTTTAATGAATGATTTGGTGACGTGATTATATTTAGTATAGTTTTATCTAAAAAGGATAACTTAATGTTTTAACATTTACATTTTTATGAAATTCACTGAGGAGGTTGGTCCTCCCCTTCTTCCTCTGAGGAGCCTCCACTGCAAGATAGTCAAGTGACCTCTCTAACAATGGAAATATATGTCCTCAAAGATGGAAGGCAGGTGGGAGGAGGTGAGATCAGATAGGACCATTCTAGCCAATTAGAGGGCAGATACACGTGTGAACAACATGTAAATAAACACAAGTTGCTTTACGAAATAAAAAATAGCATCATTGAGTTTAATAGTAAAACAACGATGTAGCTATGTTTTACTCTCCCTAAAACTTGGCTACTTGTGGACAGGACCGTTAACCATTTGTTTAGACTACACCTTGTTCACCAGTCATGTTACCTCATTAGGCAGCAGGTAGCCTAGTGGTTAGAGCGTTGGACTAGTAACCGAAAGGTTGCAAGATAGAATGCTCGAGCTGACAAGGTACAAATCTGTCGTTCTGCCCCTGAACAAGGCAGTTAACCCACTGTTCCTAGGCCATCATTGAAAATAAGAATTTGTTCTTAACTGACTTGCCAAGTTAAATAAAGGTAGAATAAAAATTTGCTAGCTATAGCTAACAATCTGGGGCGCGTTCAGCAGGACGTAACGTTTTGGAACGTTCAGATATAAATATGCTATGAAGAACAAACATGCCTTTGATATGTTGAATAAGGAATAACGTCGGCTCTATTCAATATATTTTTTTCTGCAACGTTAGAGAACGTTCTGCAACAGAACATGGCCCTGGTAACATTACCAGTAGTCTATACGCAAACATTTGGTGCCACAGAAAGAAAGGAAAGGGGATAGCAAACCATTTGTTGACTACATTCCCCGTAGGACACTATATCTGACTGGTAGTACCACAATCTCTTTTTTATTTGTTAATGTGGACCCAGTGACTCAGATTTAAGCTCTGGGACTTGGATGTCAGCCATAGGGACTCGTGACTCGACTTGTGACCCAACCATTGGGACTCTATTTGGAATCTAGGTTTAGTGACTCGACTCCAGCACTCACGGTGCGAAACAGTCATTAGTTCCCGTTCTACTTTTGGACACCAATGTGGCTGAGGCGTCTGTGGAACGTTGTTAACAAAGGCAATGACGCGATCGAGTGACGGAGGTGCATCCCCATACTACTTTGCGACACCATCTGGTGATTGTGGTACTCTTTCTCTCGCGCTCGCTCTCTCTCTCTCTCTCTCTCTCTCTCTCTCTCTCTCTCTCCCTCGCTGCGCTTGTGTGGGCCTGTTTGTTTTATGTGTAAAGTGCAATATCTATGTAGGCTGAATTTACATGGCCAGATAATTCTTATATATTCTATATTTGGCATATGTCTGCTGTTGGGAAAAGAATAAGACATTATGTTGAAAAATATGTTGGTAGGACAAGGCTATGTATGTTTGTGCACATGGAAGTCAGTGATTTATGTTTACTATACAGTGCGTTCAGAAAGTATTCAGACCCCTTGACTTTTTACACATTTTGTTACATTACAGCCTAATTCTAAAATAGATTAAATACAATTAAAAAGCCTCATCGATCTACACACAATACCCCATAATGACAAATCTAAAACAGGTTTAGACATTTTTGCATATGTATGAAAAACTGAAATAGCTTATTTACATAAGTCTTCATACCTTTTGCTATGAGACTCGAAATTGAGCTCAGGTGCATCCTGTTTCCATTGATCATCCGTGAGATGTTTCTACAACTTGATTGGAGTCCACCTGTAGTAAATTAAATTGATTGGACATTCATTTCTGCAGCATTGAAGGTCCCAAGAACACAGTGGCCTCCATTCTTCAATGGAAGAAGTTTGGAACCACCAAGACTCTTCCTAGAGATGGCCACCCGGCCAAACTGAGCAATTGGGGAAAAGGGCCTTGGTCAGGGAGGTGACCAGAATCCAATGGTTACTCTGACAGAGCTCCAGAGTTCCTCTGTGGAGATGGGAGAACCTTCCAGAAGGACAACCATCTCTGCAGCACTCCACCAATCAGGCCAGATGGAAGCCACTCCTCAGTAAAAGTCACATGACGACCCGCTTTGAGTTTGCCAAAAGGCACTTAAGGACTCTCAGACCATGATAAACAAGATTCATTGGCCTGAATGCCAAGTGTCACGTCAGGAGGAAACCTGGCACCACCCCTACGGTGAAGCATGGTGGTAGCAGCATCATGCTGTGGGGATGTTTTTCAGTAGCAGGGACTAGGAGACTAGTCAGGATGGAGGGTAAGATGAATGGAGCAAAGTGCAGAGAGATCCTTGATGAAAACCTGCTCCAGAATGCTCAGGACCTCAGACTGGGGTGAAAGTTCACCTTCCAACAGGACAACGACCTTAAGCACACAGACAAGACAACACAGGAGTGACTTTGGGACAAGTCTCAATGTCCTCGAGTGGCCCAGCCAGAGCCCAGACTTGAACCCAATGGAACATCTCTGGAGAGACCTGAAAATAGCTGTGCAGCGACGGTCACCATCCAACCTGACAGAACTTGAGAGGATCTGCAGAGAAGAATGGGAGAAACTCCCCAAATACAGTATCGTCATACCCTAGAAGACTCAAAGCTTTCAAAAGGTGCTTCAACAAAGTACTGAGTAAAGGGTTTTAATATTTATGTAAATGTTATGTTTTTTTTATTTTATACATTTGCTAAAATTTCAAAACCCCAGTTTTTTCTTTGTCATTATGGGGTACTGTGTGTAGATTGATGAGGAAAACAAAAAACGATTGAATCAATTTTAGATAAGGCTGTAATGTAACAAAATGTGGAAAAAGTCCAGGGGTCTGAATACTTTGAGTGCACTGTAGGTTCATGAGGCAATACAAATGTGATGTGACTAAAAAGAAAGAGCATTTAGTTGACCTAAATGGCCCACTGTTTATCATTTTGACAATAACTTGACTAAACCATTATTCAAATGACAAAAATGTGACTTAAGACTTCATGATATTTTAGTCAAAATGACTAAGACTAGACTAAATCTAAAAAAAAGAGCCAAAATTAACACTGGAGGACAGTAGCAGTTGACTGTGGTTTGTAAAAAAATTATGATTTCCCATTGTAACCAATTCAGTTGCAGTAATTCCGTTACTGAACTTTTGGTAATGTCATTACCAATTTGGTTTTAATCACTTAATAATACATAAACAAAATTGATATCAGTAAAATCACACATCTACAATTACTTGTTACTTCTGTGAACTTTCATTATCCTCCTCATGAGGGAGAGAAATGAGAAAATATCTTAAAGATATGTGGGAATTACAAGGCACAGGTAGGTTTGCAAAGCGATCTGTGATTTACCAAGGTTACTGTAATCTTCAGTCATTTGGGTAATTAACATAAAATCTATGGCAATTTAGCGTAATATTGGTAATGTTATACTTGAATTACTTTTTAAAAAATGTATTCATATCATTTTTTCATATATCATCATTTTTTATACAGTTGAAGTCGGATGTTTACATACACATAGGTTGGAGTCATTAAAACTCATTTTTCAACCACTCCACAAATTTCTTGTTAACAAACTATAGTTTTGGCAAGTCAGTTAGGACATCTACTTTGTGCATGACACAAGTCATTTTTCCAACAATTGTTTACAGACAGATTATTTCACTTATAATTCACTGTATCACAATTCCAGTGGGTCAGAAGTTTACATACACTAAGTTGGATGTGCCTTTAAATAGGCTAATTGACATCCGTTGAGTCAATTGGAGGTGTACCCGTGGATGTATTTCAAGACCTACCTTCAAACTCAGTGCCTCTTTGCTTGACATCATGGGAAAATCAAAAGAAATCAGCCAAGACCTCAGAAAATAAGTTAAGTCTAGTTCATCCTTGGGAGCAATTTCCAAACACCTGAAGGTACCACGTCCATCTGTACAAGCAATAGTATGCAAGTATAAACACCATGGGACAATGGTGTTTATACCGCTCAGGAAGGAGACGCGTTCTGTCTCCTAGAGATGAGTGTACTTTGGTGAGAAAAGTGCAAATCAATCCCAGAACAACAGCAAAGGACCTTGTGAAGATGCTGGAGGAAACAGTTACAAAAGTATCTATATCCACAGTAAAATGAGTCCTATATCGACATAACCTGAAAGGCCGCTCAGCAAGGAAGAAGCCACTGCTCCAAAACTGCCATAAAAAAAGCCAGACTACGGTTTGCAACTGCACATGGGGACAAAGATCGTACATTTTGGAGAAATGTCCTCTGGTCTGATGAAACAAAAATAGAACTGTTTGGCTGTAATGACCATTGTTATGTTTGGAGGAAAAAGGGGGAGGCTTGCAAGCCAAAGAACATCATCCCAACCATGATGCACAGGGGTGGCAGCATCATGTTGTGGGGGTGCTTTGTTGCACTTCACAAATAGATGGCATCATGAGGAAAGCAAAGTATGTGGATATATTGAAGCAACATCTCAAGACATCCGTCAGGAAGTTAAAGCTTGGTCGCAAGTGGGTCTTCGAAATGGACAATGACTCCAGCATACTTCCAAAGTTGTGGCAAAATGGCTTAAGGACAACAACGTCAAGGTATTGGAGTGGCCATCACTTTGTCCTGACCTCAATCCTATAGGAAATGTGTGGGCAGAACTGAAAAGGTGTGTGCGAGCAATGAGACCTACAAACCTGACTTTTGGGTCATTGTCCTGTTGATAAACAAATGATAGTCCCACTAAGCGCAATCCAGATGGGATGGAATATCACTGAAGAATGCTGTGGTAGCCATGCTGGTTAAGTGTGCCTTGAATTCGAAAATAAATCACTGACAGTGTCATCACACCTCCTCCTCCATGCTTCACGGTGGGAACCACACTTGCGGAGATCGTCCGTTCACCTACTTTGCATCTCACAAAGACACGGCGGTTGGAACCAAACATCTCAAATTTGGACTCATCAGACCAATGGTCAGATTTCCACCAGTCTAATGTCCATTGCTAGTGTTTCTTGGCCCAAGAAGTCTTATTGGTGGCCCTTAGTAGTGGTTTCTTTGCAGCAATCCGACAATGAAGGCCTGATTCACTCAGTCTCCTCTGAACAGTTGATGTTGAGATGTGCCTGTTCATTTCTGAGGCTGGTAAATGAACTTATCCTCTGCAGCATAGGTAACTCTGGGTCTTCCTTTCCTGTGGCGGTCCTCATGAGAACCAGTTTCATCATAGCGCTTGATGGTTTTTGCAACTGCACTTGAAGAAACTTTCCAAGTTGTTGAAATATTCTGGATTGACTGACCTTCATGTCTTAAAGTAATGATGTACTGTCGTTTCTCTTTGCTTATTTGAGCTGTTCTTGCCATAATATGGATTTGGTATTTTACCAAATAGGGCTATCTTCTGTATACCACCCCTACCTTGTCACAACACAACTGATTGGTTCATACACATTTAAAAGGAAAGAAATTCCACAAATGAACTTTTAACAAGGCACACCTGTTAATTGAAATGCATTCCAGGTGACTACCTCAGGAAGCTGGTTGAGAGAATGCCAAGAGTGTGCAAAACTGTCATAAAGGTAAAGGGTGGCTACTTTGAAGAATCTCAAATATAACATATATTTAGATTTGTTTAACACTTTTCTGGCTACTACAGGATTCCATATGTGTTATTTCATAGTTTTGTTTTCTTCACTATTCTACAATGTAGAAAATAGTAAAACATTAAGAAAAACCCTTGAATGAGTAGGTGTGTCAAAACATTTGACAGGTACTGTATATATTTTTTATCATCTTATTCAATTATTTGACATTTTACATGTCATAAGACCACACAGAGGGCCAGAGATAATTGCAGACACCTGTGATAATCTGAAGTACCCAAAATCCATGAAAAATGGCAACATTCTGGTAGTTTACTGGTAAACTTAGAAAGTTTCCTGTAATATACCCTCCCTTTGCAAACCCAAGGCACAAGGCAATATTTCTTAAACTTACAGAAGGTAAACAATTTCTCCCAAACTAAATATGTGTTGATATTAGTTGGCAGGGGTCTTTACATCAACATGATTGTGTTTTGATGTATTTCTGGTACTTTTTCTGGTAGATGTTTTCTAAGACCATTTTTCCATATGTTTATCCAGAAATCAAAGTCTTCACTTAATTCATATGGATTTTTTTATTTATCAATTCATTTCCATAAAATATAGACTCTTAGCTTTCATTTGACACCCAATTTTATATGATCCTATGAACTTCACATGTTGGTGCTCATGGGTCCTTTTCGATGGAAATGCCTAAACGTTATTGGCTGATTGCTCCCAACTCATAACAATCCTCACCCAGTTGACTACTTTAAAATGGTGGAAGCCATCCATGGCAATGTCAACGCTTTAAAAAAAAATGTAAACCTTTATTTAACTAAGCAAGTCAGTTAAGAACAAATTCTTATTTACAGTGACGGCCTACACCAGCCAAACATGGATGACGCTGGGCTGATTGTGCACCACCCTATGGGTTGCAATACAGCCTGGATTTGAACCAGTGCGTTTGTAGTGATGCTTCTAGCACTGAGATGCCGTGCCTTAGACCGCTGCGCCACACAGGAGCCCAAGGGTTATATCCATAATGTGGTCCTCTATCTCTGTGACAACAGGCACAACTCATATATTAAGTTGTCCACTTATATCAGTGCATTTGTAACAACCTAACCAATACGCTACTTCTATTACATACAGCATATTAGATCCAATAAGCCTCACATAGGCAATTAGAAATGTACCTTCATACAAAAATTCCTCACTTTGTGGGCTTATTTTCATGGACAGATATTGGGTGGCGTAAAACCTCTTGCTTTGCCTCTTCCTCTCTAACGTACCTTAACGTCTGTTCAAGAACATTTGGGGGAAACGTGTAGTTCAGTACAGACCGTCACGCAACTTAGCAAACATTTAATTGAACTGAACACACCCCTTGTGTTTGTCATGCGACTGTTGTGTTGCCGCTTTTCAGAGCTCCGCTCGCATATTCACAGTTGTTTCAGAAGAGCTTACCCTGTTTCCCTGCGGGTTTTGTCATTTTGGTTATGTTTTATCAGGTAAGTTTACTGAGAACACATTCTCATTTGTAGCATCAACCTGGGGAATAGTTACAGGGGAGAGGAATGAGACAATTGTAAGCTGGGAATGATTAGGTGACCGTGATGGTATGAGGGCCAGATTGGGAATTTAGCCAGGACACCAGGGTTAACACCCCTACTCTTACAATAAGTGCCATGGGATCTTTAGTGACCACAGAGAGGCCAGACACCATTTAACGTCCCATCCGAAAGACAGCACCCTACACAGGGCAATGTCCCCAATCACTGCCCTGGAGCATTGGGATATTTTTGTAGACCAGAGGAAAGGGGGCCTCCTACTGGCCCTCCAACAGCACTTCCAGCAGCTTTGATGGGGAGAGTGTCCCTATGTGGATAGGCCAACTCTATGGGGTAGGCTGTATTTTGTCCTGACAATAGGGTACTAGGGGGTAACTATCCCCCCCAGGAACAATGTCTAATTTCTGACACTAAAAAGCAACGTTTGGGGAAAAAAGTGGGTATATGTGGATGAAGTTCATGCTGAGGCGTAAAACTATAAAGGGAAAAAAATTGCTACAGTTAACAGTTTTATGAAATCTTGTTTTTAGAAAAGGTTGTGTTTTTTTAAAGTACTGGGGTAAATAGCTAAAAGGCTATAAAGTAACATTAACTCTAAAGCTATCAGTGACTAGTGGAAACATTTACAACTGACATTAAGTTATCTTTTTTTAATGTATTTTACATCAGATAATCTGGTAGTAAGGTTGCTAGCTAGCACTCCTTGCAGGTTATGGTAACTAGCTAGCTGGCTAGCATGTATTGCTAGTGAAGTTGCTAGCTAGCAAGTTAGCATAAACTAGCACTAACTGACAGGTAGAAACACATTCATAACCATAAAGGGGTAACTATCCCTGGGGGGAGGGAGGTGCCACCAACACACTCATCCAACATATTACTACTTTACTCCAAATTTAAGGCTTTCCTACTTGCATATATATGTGTTTTAATTATAGATCTATCTTCATTGGAATGCATCTACAACTTTTTCAAAATGTCAAAAAATGTGATCAACTTACCACAAAATCGTTTTGTTGAAATATCTCCAACAGTTGTGATGACACAGAGGACATTTGTTGTGGAGCAAGAGCAGTGGCAGCCAAGTGTTGGGGAAATCATTTGGTGCCTGTTTCTTAAGCCATTAGGGTGAATCCGGATTGCTGGATTGAGTCCATTTAACAATTTAATTTCTTTGGAGAAATTTGTTTTTGCTAATCTTTTGCTTGTTTTTGTAATTATTTGTTGCCTATTTTGCTAAATTTCTTATCTACCATAATCACAGCTACCATCACAACCATTACTTTGTGGATGAAACCGCACATTTTGCACTTTATCCTTCGCCTCCTGCCTGTCCTTAAGACCATAACACATGGTTTCAAGACAAACATCTATTACATTCTCTTCCTAGAGATATTGCATATCAGACTTTTTCTCTCCCTCTCTATCTTGCTCTCTCAGTCTCTCTTTCCCTTTCTGGGAATTACATAAGTCTGTGTGTGTGTGTGTGTGTGTGTGTGTGTGTGTGTGTGTGTGTGTGTGTGTGTGTGTGTGTGTGTGTGTGTGTGTGTGTGTGTGTGTGTGTGTGTGTGTGTGTGTGTGTGTGTGTGTGTGTGTGTGTGTGTGTGTGTGTGTGTGTGTGTGTGTGTGTGGGCTGTGTGGTGTTTTATGTTAGGGAGACCAGGAAGTAAGTATGGGTGACCCCTACACTGCCCTGCACACTCACTGGAGGTGGGAGGTTGTTTATGTTAGTTATAGAGAGCACGGGATGTGTGTGTATGTGTGTCACGTGTGTTTTCTATTACCATGTTAAATCAGTTTATAAAGACCAGGGAATCGAGTAGGTTCATGAGTTTTTCCTAGTCTGCTATTGTGTTTGGGAGAAACACCTGGCTCTGAATGAATAAAGATAGGTTATGATGATAAAGTGAAACACTTTTTTTTACCCCCTTTTTCGTGGTATCCAATTGGTAGTTACAGTCATGTCTCATCGCTGTAACTCCCTTACGGACTCGGGAGAGGCGAAGATCAAGAGCCGTGCGTCCTCCGAAACACAACCCAGCCAAGCCGCACTGCTTCTTGACACAACGCCCGCTTAATCCAGAAGCCAGCCGCACCAATGTGTCGGAGGAAACACCGTACACCTGGAGACCGTGTCAGTATGCACTGCTTCCGGCCAAACCCTCCCCTAACCCGGACGACGCTGGGCCAATTGTGCGCCACCCCATAAGTCTCCCGGTCGTGGCCGGCTGCGACAGAGCTGGACTCAAACCAGGATGTCTAGTGACACCGATAGCACTACGATGCAGTGCCTTAGACCACTGCGTCCCTCGGGAGGCAAAGTGACACCTTTATGAATTATACTACTGAGACTTGGAGTTCTCATTATACCTCTGGCTAATCATGGTGTTTATTGTCATTTGAGACTTGTTTCTCACTAGAGAACATTTCTTATTTCATAGAAAGGCGTTTAGACAACATTAACATTTGAACATTTGATCATTGTGTTATCTTCCTTGTTTCTAAGTGATTTCTCCTACTTGGCTGACTCCTATTCTGACGAATGTTATCATCATCAAGTCATCAAAGAAAACAATAACAAAAGACTCGTTCCTGTTCAGAATTGCAGCTCACCTGACTGTCTATACGAGGAAGGAGGGTGTTGTATTGTTGTTAACCAGTGGAGAGGAATTACCAGTACCGGTATAAATACACTTTGTTTGTTTTGTATGCAAGAGAGAAAGTCACGATACTTTCTAGAAATATAAAAGAAGACTTCACCTTGCCAGTAATTTCCCTGCACTCCTGGTGTGTGTATTTGTGTGTGTGTGGTGTGTATCGCCTCGTGTTGGGAGAGGGGGGCGTTCTTACTGAGTGGGAATGCCTGGTAGGATGTGTAGGCCTCTGTAACCAAGGCAACCATCTGCTGCTATGCTCGCAACTCTCCCTGGCTGCCCACACAATGTCACCACTGTGACATCCAGCCTGCAGTTCTGAGAAAGAGGAAGAGAGAGGGGGGAAAACAAGAGAGACAAGAGAGATTGTGTGTCTGTGTCTGTGTGTTATACATTGACCCCTTCCTGTGTTCTATCTAGATGCAGGGGGATCTAGGGTCCCAGCGGAGTTTCAGTGTGTTGGACCGACTCCTCCACACACACCCCGTCTGGCTGCAGCTGTCCATCAATGCTGACTCCGCCCTCTATATCCTGCTCAGAGAACCTGTCGGGGTGAGGAGGGGAAAGCCAATCAGATCATTCCATCAATTAATCAATTAACTAAACCTGACTGCCAGGTGAACTGTATCTGTATAGTATAGCTTTCCAATAGAGTAGTATACAAGACAGTCAGGAACTTACTGTACAGTTCCTCACCCCAAGTGTTCACAAAGAACCCTAATAAAACCCAACCTTAGCATACTCTTACTTACTTGTTATTGACAGTTCTTATTGAACAGTTCCATAAGTACTTGTTTAACAATGTTTGTCAATATTTATGGCTGGCCCCTGTGTGTAGACATTCCTGGTGCGTAAGTGCAGCTCCAGCCAGAGGAAGTTGTTGTGTGTCAGAGTGACCGCAGACCGAGCAGCATCCTCCATTAAGGAGTGTCTCATATGTGAGGAAGACTCCAGTGAGTACACATACATGTAGGCCACACCAACATTCTAAACTAACAATGAAACAGTTTCTCAACTCCAGTCCTCAAGTTTCCCCAATAGCGCACATTTTTCTTGAACTAGGCAAGTCAGTTAAGAACAAATTCTTATTTACGATGACGCTCTACCGGGGAACAATGGGTTTACTTCCTTGTTCAGGGGCAGAATGACAGATTTTTACCTTGTCAGCTCAGGGATTCGATTCAGCAACCTTTAGGTTACTGGCCCAACGCTCTAACCGCTAGGCTACCTGAAGCTCTGGACAAACACACCCGATTCAACTCATTGAGGGATTGATAAATAATTGACAAGTTGAATCAGGTGTGCTTGTCCAGGGCTAAAATTAAAATGTGTTCTGTTGGGGGTACTGGAGTTGAGAAACACTGCTCTAAACTAACAATAAAACACTTGAACAGTTTCAGTCACACACAGTACTGCATGTGATCAACATCCACTGTGAATCAATGAAAGATCAGGCCCGGCTCCACGAGGGGACAAAAGGGGACTTAGCCCCCTCAATTGAAGCTTGTGCCACCTCAGTTGTAGTTTTATGCCCCTAAATAAACGATTGAGTGACAGGTTGGCGCAAAATCTGTATCAGCGCTGTATCAGGGCTATGAAGGGCCACTGGGTGGTTAGGTATGTCTCCTTTGGGTTTTCATAAAAAGCGGGGGGGGGGGGGGGGGGGGGGGGGATGCTGCTCATCTGTGGTAGGCTATGTGGAAAATGAGATACGCCTCCATCTGTAATATTTGATCTGGATTTAGAAGAACCCGGTCAAGTTTACAATTGAAGCTCTTTCACTCAACTCTGCCTCACCACTGCAGAGTTAAGTTAGCTTCTTAGCTAGCTGTAAAAGGCATTTGTGTTATTACCCTAGAGCTCTAGCCAGTTAATCTGCCACCGCCACGATGGATATCGGAAATCAAACCACCAAGGCCGCTGCCAAACCCAGCAGGGATGATGCTGCCGGGCACCAGCTATTTCACGTGAAGAGCCCACGACCCCTTCCCCGACTGTTCCTGACTATCTTGGGACAGAGGAGACGGCCCAGGTTAGCCTAGAATCCTACCCTAGCCGCAGGTTTTCTGCCCAAAAACGTTTATTTAATAGCAACTGGTTCATAGGAAGAGAGTGACTGGAGTCCTCGGTTACTGCAGATGCGGCATTTCGGTTTCCATGTCAAAAGGTCTGTGTTGGGTCCAATACTAACGCAGACAAGGCCTTCACCCAAGGTGGATATTCTAACTGGAAGGACGCTATTGATGGTACCAAAGGATTCGCTAGGAATCCTCCAGCAAGGAGCATTTCAAATGCACTGCACTGTGGTAAGGAACTAGTATTCGGATGCATTCACATAGGCTGTTTGAAATAGGTGAATTATCCTATCTATCTTGTAGCCTATATTCATTGCCTAACAGGCCTTTCTTCAGTGTGTAGGTCGCTGTCCATGGTGCTGATACAGCACAGAGGAGATGGGTTACAGATTTCATGCCAACCTGTCACTTCAAAAGCACTCACTGGTCTAGGAGTCTCAGCATTTTAGCTTTATGTTTATTATGGTATAGCGTGATATAAGCAGAAATCAATATAATTCCAATGCAGGAACTCCCAAAAATTGTGCCCCCTCACCGATTTCAACTGCCCCCTTATTCACTTTATCCTTTCCCTGGATCTGTGAAGGGTGCTGCCAAATGTTACAAAGCTGTGATTGATGTCAAATGCTCTCTGTCCTATCCCCAGCCTTCGCCTTGGAGAGCTCCGCCCTCAGCTTCCCAGACCTCTGCCGATTGGTGGCCTTCTACTGCATTAGCAGGTGATTACCACTACCGTTACCTCATCTACCTGTCAATAACACTGCCACTGCTTTGGTCTATTTTGTCCACAGACTGTAAATACGCTGTAATGGCACTCCCATTACAGAACAGGGCACCTCCATGCTGTTCTAGCCCACTACGGCACACTGTGTTATTTGATCATAAATAACCTCAATATGTGTGTGTTGTCTCCAGGGATGTGCTGCCTTTTCCACTGGAGCTCCCAGAAGCCATTGCTCAGGCCTCCACCCACAGGAAGCTGGAGGCCATCTCCCATATGGGATTAGGTACAGATGTAGGATCTTAATTTGATCACTGTTTTGTTGCTGAGTATGTTCCTGCACAGCAGGAAATGCAAACTTGTTGTGTATTTGAGGTTTAATAAAGGCTTTAAAATGTCAGAATTGATTTTCCCTATGGAAAATATATCAACCCCTACAGAAGATGTCCATTAATTAAAATCCACATAATAATTCACATTTCCTGTTGCTTCAGGATTATTTTCCTGCTGTAGCAAACTGGCTCAAATTAAGATCCAACATCAACATTACATTAGACTGTGGGATGGGGGGATGCACACAAGAACACACAAGAAAGCGAAGGTGACCTGCCTAAATGACTACCGCCCCGTAGCAATCATGTCGGTAGCCATGAAGTTCTTTTGAAAAGCTGGTCATGGCTCACATCAACACCATCATCCCGAAAACCCTAGACCCACTCCAATTCGCATTGACTCGGTACTGGTACCCCCTGTGTATAGCCTCGTTTTTGGTATTTTATTTTTTACTTTAGTTTATTTTGTCAATATTTTCTTAACTCTATTTCTTGAACTGCATTGTTGTTTAAGGGCTTGTAAGTAAGCATTTCACGGTAAGGTTGTACGAATACAATTTGGTTTGATTTGAAAAGGAACATAATGTGTCTAGGGGTTGTTTCTGGACTGGGCCTAAATGTTTAGCACAGTAGGATATGGTCTTCAAAGCACTACAATATCAGTCACTTTATGGCGTGAATCAATGACTTATCCTCTGAACACTACAGTATGAAAATGTTACATACCAGAATCTGGACCGGGAAACACTGTCTTTCTTCTTCTTTTCCCCACAACCCGACAGAGTTCTGGAGTTCACTCTCTGACACCCAGAATGGACCTGGGGATCTACAGGCTCCACCCACCATCAAGGCTTCACCCATTACCACCAAGACTCCGCCCACCAGTGCCATGCAGGTCAAGGCGGGTCTGTCCCAGGACCTGTGTTACCTGCTGTCCCGCGGCAGACAGGAGTCTCTCTGCTTCATTAACCCTCTCTTTCTCCAGCTTGAGGTAGTCACCCTTAAGCACAGATCTAGGAACAGATTAGCCCACCACAATTCCTCACCATAACCATTGGGGGAATAAAAATAATGTCTTACCTTGATAGAGACTTATAAACACATCAACATGGCTGTAAGTGGGAGGTCATCCCAGTTTTTAAAGATGTCACCTTGCAGAGTCTACCTTTTAACCACATCTGGGATCAGTTTTTCCTACCAAAATTCCTAACCATAACCATTAGGGAGAGTGAAAACATATCTATCTGACCCTGAATCAGTCGGTATAGGGACAACTACCTACCTCCTACCTCCTTTCTCCCTCCAGCAGCAACAGCAGCCGCAACAGTCGATCCCGGGGGCGTCCCACAAACGCCACCGCTTCAAACGCAGCATGAGGGTCCGTGTCTCTACAGAGAGCTCCATGACTCTGTCTGGTTGTGGAGGTGGTGGAGGGGGGGCTGGGTCGTTCCCCTTGCCCCCACCGGAGAACCCCAAGGACCAGGAGAGGCTCCAGCCCACACCCCTCCAGCCCAGTCCCAAACCGCACAGAAAGGTCCATCCTGGGGCTGGCGTCCTGAGGAAAACCCCTGCACTGTCCCCCATGTCGGCCGAGGATGAGGACCTCGTGCCTGTACCGCCAGCGGTAAGGGTCCCTTTATGATATTCACTACCGTTCAAAAGTTTGCGGTCACTTAGAAATGTCCTTGTTTTTGAAAGAAAAGCACATTTCCATTCAAATAACATACAATTGATCAGAAATACAGTGTAGACATTGTTAATGTTGTAAATTGCTATTGTGGCTGATTTTTTAAATGTAATATCTACATAGGTCCATTATCAGCAACCATCACTCCTGTGTTCCAATGGCACGTTGTGTTAGCTAATCCAACTTTATCATTTTAAAAGGCTAATTGATCATTAGAAAACCCTTTTGCAATTATGTTAACACAGCTGAAAACTTTTGTTCTGGTTAAAGAAGCAATAAAACGGGCCTTGATAAGACTAGTTGAGTATCTGGAGCATCAGCATTTATGGGTTCGATTACAGGCTCAAAATCACCAGAAACAAAATCCTTTCTTCTGAAACTCGTCCGTTTATTCTTGTTCTGAGAAATGAAGGCTATTCCATGCGAGAAATTGCCAAGAAACTGAAGATCTCGTACAACGTTGTGTACTACTCCTTTCACAGAACAGCGCAAAGCCTAAAATAGTCATTTACAACACTAACAATGTCTACACTGTATTTCTGATCAATTTGATGTTATTTTAATCAACCATTTTCTTTCAATAGCAAGGACATTTCTAAGTGACCCCAAACTTTTGAACGGTAGTGTATGTCTCCATCCTCTGTCTTATTTTCTCTCTTTTCCTAACTCCCTTTCTTTCTCTCCTGAAAGCACACATCCAGTCAACACACTGACCAGCTGATGCATCGTATAAAGATATGACCTTGACTCCGTCTCTCCCCAGGTTCCAACAGATCCTCCAGTGGGGGAGGTAGAGGAGGACCCATCTGCTCCAGAGGAGCCCAGCATCGAAGAGGCGTGCTTGGCCTTGGCGGGCCACCCAGCCCCCTCTCTGGCACAACTGGACAGCAGCAGCTCTTTCAGCAGTCTGGAGGAAGAGGATCCAGGAGCAGAAGCAGAGGACCAGTTCTTCAAACAACCAAACCCCAACCCTCAGCACCGCCCGCCCCTGGTGCGCTCGCGGGGGGGTCACGGAGGCCTGCAGAGGATGAGCGCGGCGTTTGTGTGTTTCTTTGCTCCAGAGAAGAGGCTCGCCAGGCTGGTGGAGGAGCTATCCCGGGAACGGAGGTCAGCAAAACCACTTATAAATATAGAGAGAGACTTTGGGAAAACTTGATGCCATGTTTGTGCATTTGAACATTAAATTTGTCTGTTCATGGCGATTTTGGGGGAATCTTGTTCTAATCCTACACATTAATTGACGTGGCAGTGTTTAAAATTCCTAAATGAAATGCTATTGGTTGATATTGCCCATAGGGAGCTAACATGGCTTCCGTGGAATTGTGTAGTGTCATGTAAATTCATCATGTTTTTGGTGGGAAAACCTCAAAACTCCAAACTCTCTGTCTCTGGAGGTCTGCGTTTGGATCCTTGGTCCAGGAGTTCCTCCAGAAGCAGAAAGAGGAGCTGAGAGGGGTCTTGACCCAGGCTGCCTCTTCATCGTCGTCTTCCTCGCCGAAGTCCTCCTTGGCGGTGCTCCAGGGGCTGCGGTGCTTCTTGTCCCAGGCCAAGAGCTTCCTGCTGGACAGCGGAGAACTGTCGCCCCCCCTAGAGACCCTGGTGCCCGACAACGAGAAAGGTACCACCATTCTCACCTCCTAAGGATGCAAGGAGGAAAAAAGAGGATAGAGGAAGAAATAGAGCGAGAGGAATATATCATAAGAATGGGAGAGATACTGAGGAGAGGCAGGAATTTGGAAGGGGCAGGATCTTCAGTAACTTCAGGTGTTCAGCATCAAACACACAAAACAGATTGAAACGATACACAGGACATTACAAATACTTTTAAATGCTGCAAAGCAAGCCCATATAATATTCACTAAAGACTATAACACAGATATTATTCGATATTATCAGCATGTCAATTGGGGAAAGCATTACCACCACTGTCTCTTGGTTTGACAGGATGTATAATAACACACAGTAAACCAATAGAGAGAGACATAGATCTATGGAAACAACAGGCTAGCTTTAGATGAGACTCAGACAGACTGTCCAGAGGCTTTTAGTGAAAAGGTATTATCACTGCGTAGGGGGTAGCTTTTCATCCATGAGTTCATATTGTCTCTAGGATGTATAAAGCTTTGCTAGCCAAGCCAGAGAACTACATCTATCACATTTAGCCTGCCAAATATCTCTGTACGTTGCTGGATGGGAGATATAAGACGTTCATTCATTGATATTTCTTATTTCGGGGGTGACTTCGGGGGATGGTTGGTGTGTGTGTGTGCTGAGGCTTTTGGAGAGAGTAGAGTGGACTCCACACTCCCATTTGCGTCGGTGGAGGCATTTTCATTTTTTCCCCCCTCATCGTTGATCATTCAAAGATATCACAGTCCCACGCGCACTTGAAGAGCAGCACGATTCTCAGGCTGGAGGGAGAGAGAGGGAGAGCGGGAGGAAGGGGGGGGGGGTGAGAGATGGAGGGAGGGGGAGAGAGAGAGATGGCAGGAGAGAGAGGAAGGGAGCGAGGGATGGAAGGGGAGAGAGATATGGAGAGAGGGATGGAAGGGGAGAGAGAGAAATAGAGGAAGAAAGCGAGGCAGGACGAGGACTGGGTATTGATGTAGAGCTGACATTAGCTTTATGTGTGTTGGACAATGTCAGCCTAGTCAGGGAATCCTGTGACCCTCCACTTCCCCCTGTCCCTCAGTAATGATTAATCATTTCCTGACTGAACAAGTGGGTGGTATGTGTAGTGTGTGTATGAGTGGGTGTTGTGTTGTGCGTATGGGTGTGTGTTATGGGTGTTTCCTGTGTGTATGAGTGTGTGTTGTGTGTGTATAGGTCTGTGTTGTGTTATGGGTATGTGTTGTGTGTGTGATATGAGTGTATAGATCTGGTACGTTGTTATTTTAGATAAATGTTTGTAATCTGAAATAAAGTAAATCTTCCATACAATATGTTTCCTTATAATCTTCAACTACTACTGTGTGTGTGTGTGTGTGTGTGTGTGTGTGTGTGTGTGTGTGTGTGTGTGTGTGTGTGTGTGTGTGTGTGTGTGTGTGTGTGTGTGTGTGTGTGTGTGTGTGTATGTTTTATGCATGTTTGTTTGTGTGTGTGCATGCTCATGCGTGTGTGTGTTTCCTTATAATCTTCAACTACTACTGTGTGTGTGTGTGTGTGTGTGTGTGTGTGTGTGTGTGTGTGTGTGTGTGTGTGTGTGTGTGTGTGTGTGTGTGTGTGTGTGTGTGTGTGTGTGTGTGTGTGTGTGTGTGTGTGTGTGTGTGTATGTTTTATGCATGTTTGTTTGTGTGTGTGCATGCTCATGCGTGTGCGTGTGTGCGTACCTATGTATGTGTTCCCCCATGCAGACATAGCCCTGGAGAAGGCCATGTTTGGCTGTGTGCTGAAACCTCTGAGGGTGCTGCTAGACCAGGCCCTCCTCTCCCTCCACAGACAGGACGGCTCCACCCAGCACCTGGCCTCTAGTCTCCTGGCCTGCCAAGAGGGGGCGATGGAACGCCTCGGAGTGCTGGTGGGCGTGCCCGACACACGCGGAGTGGAGAGGGTGAGGCAGAAGCTGGGCCTCATGCAGCGCACCCACTCACCCATAGACAAGGTGCTGCTGCTGCTGCAGGTCTGCAAGTCGGTCCAGAAGGCCATGGGGGCCCTCCACAACGGTGGTGAGTCGGCCTTCAATTTGCCTAATCTTAAACGTCAAATAAAGTAACCACAGCCAGTGATTATCTATTATAAATAAAAACATTTTAAGAACACCATTTATTTACCTGTTATAATCTAGAAGCTGTTATCAACTGTCATAATCAATCAATCAACTGTTATTAATCAATCAATCTGTTAAAGCTGTCTTGTGCCATGCTCTTCCTGCTCCCAGGACAGGAAGTGAGCTCTGAGGACTTCCTGCCGGCGCTGTCCTATGTGATAGTGATGTGTAACACGCCTCAGATCCTACTGGAGGTGGAGTACATGATGGAACTACTAGAGCCCTCCTGGCTCACTGGGGAGGGTACGCACTATACCCAAACTACACCCTAACTACACCCCTTATAGCCTACACCCCTTATAGCCTACATCCCTTCCACCTTAAAGCTTACCGCATGCTTCCCAGTCGAAACAGTATTATGGCGAAATTTGGTGCCATTTTTGTTTCCTGGGAGGTTTTATTAACACTGAACATAAATGCTAGATTATTTGGAGGTTTTTGAATAACTTCCTCAACACTTTAACTGAATGTTTCAGTAAGACTTTTATTAACACTGCTAGCTTATTTGGGGTTAACTGTTTTGAACTCCAAGCACAGATAGGACACATGGAAATGCATTTCCTTAGGCATTAATCATGAAAACACGTTTATTTTTATTGTGACACGGCGTCCGTGAGATTCAAATCTATAATATTCTGTTCTTGATCCATGGAATTAGTCCACTACGCTACTAGGATGGAGCTAGCATGCCATGTTTTTTTATGCATACAAAGCTAATTTACTTAACAAAAGGCATGACATAGCACAAGTGGGGGGGGGGACTTTTGCTCCTCTATTGTTCCTCAAGCAAGAGGCCGATGACATCAGACCAACTCCTTTACTGCCTTACTCCTTGGAGTTTGTAGTTGTGTCTAAAAAAACAACTATTTTACTCAAAACGTGTTTTTTAGAGTGTGTACTTTACTGTATTTACACTTGGGATATTGCCTTTCAACTGTAAAAGTTTTTTTTTAATCACTGGAGAACATCTTTAGGATCAGGTGCGGCCAATTAGTGGGCGCAGCCAACACACCTGAACACACTTAATAAGGATAGGGAGAGTTGTGTTGATGCTGAGAACGGAATGTATGTTTTGAAATAACATTCTCAGAATGTTCCTCTGAACGTTACTAAAGTTTTCTTCTAGTTTTTATGGAAACATTTTTTTACGTTTTCGGAACAATTTGAGAACATGACATTAAATAGAACCATGAGGGAACCTGTAGGAAACGTTATTTCTTAACGTTCTTGGAAAAATTTGAGAACATTCCCAATGTCAAATCAGTTGGAGAATATTCCTAGAATATTACCAAAATGGAAATTAAATGTAACAATGTTTTAACTTTTAGGAAAAGTTCTGTTAACCATAATTACTCCTGTAAATTGCTCTGGATTAGAGCGTCTGCCAAATGACTGGCCCAGCGTTGTCCAGGTTGGGGGGAGGGTTTGGCCGGGGGGCTTTACTTGGCTCATCGCGCTTTAGCGACTCCTTGTGGCGGGCCGGGCGCCCGCAGGCTGACCTCGCTTGTCAATTGAACTGTGTTTCCTCTGACACATTGGTGCTGCTGGCTTCCAGGTTAAGCGGGTGGGTGTTAAGAAGCAGCATGGTTTGACGGGTTTCGGAAGACGCATGACTCGACCTTCGCCTCTCCCGAACCCTTTACACTTGTGGGAATTGGCCTATGTGGATAGGGCTCAATTGAAATGTTTCTTACAGAAGAAATATGAAAGCATATGCAGTGTAATGGTCGCAATTGAAAGGGAACAGTTTGGAGATAATGGGAAAATAATTAGACCAACGTTGAGTACACAGTTCACCCGACACAAGACATTACACTGTTGATGTGTATTTTACATTTACTGTACTTTTTGCTGCATTTGTTAACAACGAAATCTGAAAACCCTGTGGATACATTCAGTAAAATTAGAAGATTATTCCTGGAAAATGTGGGGTAAGCGCAACATGAGACAAAAACATGACATGGGTTTGAGTGAGAGGAGCAACTGGAGTCTCAAAGTGGCCACACACCTCTCCCAAAGTGTGCACGGTTCCTAAGCAATTTCAATGTACTTGTATGACTCAAAGAAGAGTCTTCAACTACAAGCTGCTATTTTGAGCTCTCCAAGCTGTGCTGTTGAGGAACTAGAGCAATCACACTTTTAGTTGTTTTCTTTGGAACACAGCCCTACATCCCTGCCATCACACAATTACTGTTGTTGTTGGCGCAATCCAAAAATGGTCTGGGTCAGCTGGGCATCATTTCAAAGCTTGTTCTATTGCCAACATGACTACCTAAGCTATAAAAATATGATTTTAAAGTGTTAGGCTGGGGTTACACAACGTTGTGTAATGGCAGCCTAAGGCTTTCACAAGGCCATTCAGAGAAACGGATCGTACTGTTGGTGCGCATAGAAAGGAGTCATGCGGCAAAATGGAGTCATAATAAACAAATCAGAGACTCATTCTGTTCAGAACAACCCAGGGTATGACGCCATGTCATCTTGTAACCACATCAAACATATTCATCAGAAACATTGACACTGCATATGACATGAGTTTTATGATTTGGAAACTAGAAGTGCACATTTGGACTCACAGGTGTTTGGCTTGCTTGGATCACATCAGTGGTATTTATTATAATCCTCAACGTCTCGTCTTTCAAAATACATAGTCCTCTCAATTTGCAGCATTTCCCTCCCTCAGACAACAAAGAATGTGTAAAAGTAGCCCTGTTAGCGGAAGGGATGGGGACAACTTGTCGCGCGCCGAGCTCAATTTCAGAACATCTGTCAGTCAAAACCCATGTATAGAATGTTATTGTACACCCACAACGTTCCAATTTAGGAGCTTATCAGTGCTAAAATCTGCCGTTTTCAACCCGTATTCGGGTATGAGTGTAAAGGGCTACATGTGCTGCGAATGTTCCAAAGCCAAGCAACTAACCTGCACCGTTCCCAGAACGTTGTGGGAAGGTTGTATGCAAAATGACCCTAGGACAACCACACTCACCAAGCTCTAAGAGACATATGGTTCTCAGTACGTTATGTGGTAGCTGGTTAACCCTCTCCACCCCAAAGGAGAGGGCACCACTACGAACTATACCCTTTTCCTTTATACACTCTACCTCTAAAATAACATTGCGGATAATGAAGACAACATAACTGTGGTCTTGATGGATATTTAAATGCCATTCATAGTCACTGTATTGACATTTAGCTGTGCCCCCACCCACTCTCCCAGGTGGCTACTACCTGACCAGTGTCTATGCCAGCCTCTGTCTGATCCAGAGCCCTGAAGCGAAGGGGGACCAAGTCCCCCCAGGAGGTCTGACCCGCGAGGCCCTGGACAGGCTGAGGAAATGGGGCCGCAGACGCAGCCTGGAAGCCAAGAGCAACCGTGAGAGACAACAGAACCAGGTGAAACACTAGCTCCTGGGTAACGTTTTCCCCTGGGTAACCATAACCATTAGTGGGGAAACTGCCAAACTGACCCAAGATCAGTGTCTAGGGGCAGCTTCACCCTATTCTGAGACGCCACTCGACACCAGACCTGGATTTAAATAGCCTGGATTTAAATGTGTTTTCTTTCAAATACTTCAGCTGCACAGGATTGAGATGACAAAGGAATAGTCCCAAAAGAGCAAACCCCGCCCATCTATAACTCCAGACAGACGCACCCTCCTTGTGCTTGTTATTCGCCAGAATCATGACCGCCATTCACCAGCAAACATAGTATGGTGGATAAGCTGGTTAGTGACGTGGGGAATACTGACTCCCTTCAAATAGCAGCTTGCTAAAAACCCCCTCCTTTGTCCTAGTATTTGATTCGTCCCCAAATGATGACCATTCACTAGATGAAATGGTACAAACACTGTAGTTAGCTAGTCAGTCACGTGGGCTACTCACTCTCTTCAAATAGCAGCTAGCTAAAACACACGTACACACCACACACCCGCCAGCAGATTTGCTGTACCGCCACTGAGGGAGATCAGTGAGCTAGCTAAGTGTTATGAAGAAGTGGGCGGTCAGATAGCATGAAATGTACTGAGCAGCAGCAACCCACTGAAGAGAGGAGAGCAAACACAATATGCACACGGACAGTGAGGAGCTCAGTGACTCTGTAAGTTGCAGCTTTTTAATGTTGTTTATTGATGTGGTTCATGGGGAACTTGCTGATTTGACTGTGTCCGGTATGTGAGAGTGTTAATAAAGGGTGTTTGGCAGGTTGTGTTATATGGAGGCAGGTGGTACTGTAGGTGGTTCTCCTATTATGTAATATAGTATATACCCAACGTTTCGACTGGTTATGGCACACTGTATTTACATGTAGTATAGATGTATATTATTGTACTTTGGTGTAGGCTATTTCTGTGTAAGTGTATGGATTCGTTTTGTTAGGATGTTAGGAAGAAGGGACAGTGTGGTTTAATGGAGCTGTGTATGTGTGCTTAAAGTGTGTGTTTAAAGTAGAAAAGTAAAAGTGTTGAATTTGTTTGAATATTAAGGCAATGCATGAAGACTGTTGGACTGTATTCATTGTAGAATATTTTGAAACTGATTGGTATTGATTTATTATGAGGAATGTGCATTTGTGGTGTATCGCCTACAGTATGTAATGCTGTGGTGTAACGAACAGTAGCCCATTGAGGCTCTGTATACTACTAGCTCTCACAGTCTCACGTCAGAATTAGACTTTCATCTGTGTTTCTCAAATGTCAAATTTCAAAGTTGTTCCAAACCTCACATTTCAAAGTGTTTAAGGTTAAGTTTTGGCATTAACTCCAAATTTTTAATGTTAGGGTTAAAATTAGACATTAACTCAGAATTCTTAAGGTAGGCATTAACTCTGAACTTTCTATCGCTGGATTTGAACATGCAACCTTTCAGAGGCAGATGTTTACGCCCATCCGCCACCCCTGTCCACAACCGAAACAGCGCTCACTGTTGCCCCTAGTGGCCGGTTTCCACCTCATCTCCCAACATCCTCAGACATCGAATGCTGACTTGTATCCCGGGTGACGTCCTGGTGTATTATGTACTGTTTACAGTATTGAGTTAGTTTGGTTTAAATTAATGGAAGACAGTATATTATTTTGAAGCACTCTAATCTTCATGAGTCTTTGACGGCTATGTTATAAAGGCTGTTTATGTGAGTTAACAAGATTATACATTTTGTAACTCATTTTGAGTGTGTGTTTCTGTTTGTTTGTGTGTGTGTGTGTGTGTGTGTGTGTGTGTGTGTGTGTGTGTGTGTGTGTGTGTGTGTGTGTGTGTGTGTGTGTGTGTGTGTGTGTGTGTGTGTGTGTGTGTGTGTGTGTGTGTGTGTGTGTGTGTGTGTGTGTGCCTGTGTGCGTATCTTTGCTTGTATGTGTTTCTCTCTGTACAGAGGTGTGTTCGGGTACTGTTCCAGGACGGCGAGCGCAGCGCTGTGCGGACGCTGCAGTGGAGAGCCGGGGAGAGCAGCGAGGCCCTAGCCCGGCTCTGTGCCTCCACCTTCGGCGTCTCCGAGCCCCAGGACTACACCCTCTACTGGAGGTCCGGGGGGGAGATGAGGACCCTTCCCACCCAGACACAGCCTCAGGACCTGGCCAGCCACAGTGAGGGAGGCCCCTCTCTCTCCTACCTTCGCACGGACCACGACTTCAGCAAGATGCGGCGCCTGACCAGAGGGGGAGCTGTGGACCTGGGGGAGTCCGTGTGTGAGGAGTGAAGGAGGGAGGGCGATGGAGGGAGGAAGAGGAGGTGGAAGAGTTCTTCTCGGATCTCAGCGTTTTTCGATTTATTGATTGATTAAAAAAGCTGTGTTGTGTCTTGGACGTGTTGTCATAACTACAGCTCTCACTAAAGACTAAGGGGCAAGTCTCAATTGGCACCCTATTCCATAGTGGAGGTTTAAAAGTTGTGCACTGCACTGTATGGGCTCTGGTAAATAGGGTGTCACTTGAGACTCAGCCTTAGAGGAAGGGCAGATTGGTTGTCTATTATTCACATCACTTCTGTCAATCTGCTGCTCCTTGGTTGGAACCATAGAATTAGAATGAATTCTATAAATTATATTTCTATGTTCAGAACCCTGTTGTTAAGGGTTGGGGGCCTAAAACACTAGCTACCGGTATGTCCTTGCTACTGTAACGTAAGAGCGACGGAAATATTTTTTGTAAGACCGAACCTCAATACCAAAGTTAAGAAAGTAAAGTCATACACATAGGAATGTGTGCAGCTCAGAGGACAATCTTTGCTTTAAGGTAAGATGGACCTGGTTCTTTTGACCTATTTACAGTGTTACAGATAAAGAAGGAGTGAATAAGAGCCAATACAGGCAAACGCCATGAAGCCATTTTGGATTGTGAGTCTGAGGTACTGTTGATGTTGGCTCTGCCACCTCTAGTCACTTACTGTTGACAGGATTGTGGGAGAACCATTTTTTAACTTTGCAAATAGAAAACCGGTTTGAGGAATTTTGTTGAAAGGCACAATATTTCCTTGTTTTAAGATTTTTGCCAACTGAATGTCTCTTTATGCTAAAAACGGACACATTTGTCAAAATAATTACTTTTTTTCTGTTTCACTTTCTATTACTGTTTCCATTGAACTGCTTTAATATTCCATGATAAAAGTAGCTTCTGAGAGAAAAGACCATCTACGTGACAATGGCCAATAAAACTGGGACCATGTTATGCCTCATGGCGATTAGCTGAATGTAAAGTCACCTAAGTGGCCATGGCAACGACTCCTGCTGCAGATCATCTTTGCCAACTGACTGTTCAACTTAATGTTAACACTTATAATATATTATTACAATAGTGAATTGTTTCAACAACAAAAAAAGGTGGAATAGTTATATTGAGTATGAATCACAGATTTCTAAAAAGGAAAGTGAGATATTTACCTTTATGGAAGCTTTTACTGGAGAAGGGGTTCTTTAAAGAAGAACAAGGACACATTGAGGACTATTGCATGCTCTTTTCATTGAATGTAAAGACTTTGCTGGTTTCGTATGTGATGCATGTGTTGACTGTGTTGAAAAAGGCAACATAATGGCATTCACTATTTCATTGGCTGTATAACACATTGCTGTATTTTGTCCAGTAATACAAAATCGCAATAAAATTGCATTATCGGTTCATAGTGCTACTACATGATGTGTTCTTTGCTTATCAGTGTTTGCTGCGTACAATCTGTATTAATATCATGTTGAAGTTACAGTATATTGCTAAGGGAATATTACAAGTCACCACTGGGAGGCAGCAAATGACTTTACTTATACACTGAGTATACAAAACACAAGGAACACCTTCCTAATATTGTTGCACCCCACCCCTTCCTCCTTACCTCCCAGTACCTACTGCCATACCCCATTCAAAGGTACTTCAATATTTTGTCTTGCACATTCACCCTCTGAATGGCACACACACACACAATCCATGTCTCAATTGTCTCAAGGCTTAAAAATCCATTAGCCTGTCTCCTCCCCTTCATCTACACTGATTTGAAGGGGATTTAACAAGTGACATCAATAAGAGATCATAGCTTAATTCGACATCTTAGTCATTTAGCAGACGCTCTTATCCAGAGTGACTTACAGTCCATGGAAATCAAAACTACAACCCTGGCTTTGCTAGCGCCACGCTCTACCAACTGAGCCACACGGGACCACAGCCTTCACCTGGATTCACCTGGTCAGTCTATGGAAAGAGCCAGGTGTTCTTAATGTTTTGTATACTCTGTACGTTGTTTTGCTATTCTTGAATTGGAATTTCAAGGAATCTCCTGAATTGAAATGGAAATGACCCAAACCCTTCCCAGTACATCAAAGCACAACTGTCACAAAATCTTTGAATAATCATATTCTCTCCACTGTCAGAATGAACAAATATGTATTTACATAAATGATTTATGACAGTGAATACGTAATACAAAACATTTTTTGAAGACAGAAATTATTGTCCAATAGAAATGGCTATTCGCCAGTGGTGGAAAAAGTACCCAATTGTCATACTTGAGTAAAAGTAAAGATACCTTAGTAGAAAATAACTCCAGTAAAAGTGAAAGTCATCCAGTAAAATACTACTTGGGTAAAAGTCTAAAAGTATTTGGTTTTAAATGTACATAAGTATCCAAAGGAAATGTAATTGCCAAAATATACTTAAGTATCAAAAGTAAAAGTATAAATCACTTCACATTCCTTAAATTAAGCAAACCAGACGGCACAATATTCTTGTTTTATTCGGACATAATTTACAAACTAAGGATTTGTGTTTAGAAAATCTGCCAGATCAGAGGTAAAAGGGATGACCAGGGATATTCTCTCGTGTGTGAATTTGACCATTTTCTTGTCTTACTAAGTATTCAAAATGTAACGAGTACTTCTGGGTTTCAGGGAAAATGTATGGAGTAAAAAGTACATTATTTTATTTAGGAATGTAATGGAGAAAAAGTAAAAGTAGTCAAACATATAAATAGTAAAGTACAGATACCCAAAAAAACGACAGAAGTAGTAATTTAAAGTATTTTTTATTTAAGTACTTTCCACCACTGCTAGTCAGTCATCAAAAACAATGACATTCACTTTATTCAATTTGGCATTTAGGCTAACGTTTAGGCTAACATTTAGGCTAACGTTTAGGCTAACGTTTAGGCTAACATTTAGGCTAACGTTTAGGCTAACGTTTAGGCTAACGTCAGTTATATTTATTTGCATATGCATTTGAAACAATGGCTACTTCAAAATGATTCCATTAGACACAGTGAGAATTCAAATGGTAAAAATATGAAACTTACAAGTGTATTGTACTGTATAATTGTTGTATTGTATGCAATACAATATGTTAACTTGACAGTATGAAACAACTTGGAAAGTTGACAGTGACGAATATGAAAATGATATTCTCTTACAACAGACTTAACATACTGTAATGAACTGTAATGAACAGTAATGACATTTAAACTCATGGGTGACCAATAAGAGCTAGCTGAAAGACACACCCCTAATAAGTCACGCCTCCTGAACAGAACCTAAGGGTTATATTAAAAAAGACCCAGCTGCTAGGTCAACCCAGCATGAGAGTAAAAATACCCAACTGATGGCTAAATGAACCCATGTTTGGGTAATCCCAACAACCCAACTTGTTGGTCAAAATAACCCTAGGTGTTCTGTCCACTATTTAACCAGCGCTGAGTTACTAAATAACCCAAATAGGGTTGTTTTTAGCACATCGTTTTTTGGAGCCTAGTGAATGTAACCCAGGACTCCCAGACTTCTGTCTACTGCTGCACCCCAGATTGTCCAGCACCCCCAGACCTTATCTCTGTCTGTGTCTGTGTGTGTGTGTGTGTGTGTGTGTGTGTGTGTGTGTGTGTGTGTGTGTGTGTGTGTGTGTGTGTGTGTGTGTGTGTGACCCTAGCTAACCACCTCGATTTCACCTCTACTTCACGCCACACCCCAGTTTGTCCAGAACCCTCAGGCCTTTCTCCAGGTAGTCAGCCCGGCTCAGCCAGAAGGACTCCTTGTCCTTCATGATGTTGGCCAGCACCGCTCCACCCATAAACACCATATGTTTACGGCTTGGGGGGTCCTCAATGCGGATCTTAAACTTCTGCAGAGAGGAAGGGAGGGGGGACAGGTAGGGGAGAGGGTAGAAAAATATACGGTAAACTAAAATAAAGGAACATATAACACCATCTCTATCATTACACAGGTTTACTTATTTTACTGTGGGTGTGTGTGTGTGTGTACTGTGTGTGTGTGCGTGTCCATACATGTGTGTGTGTATGTGTGTGCATGTGTGCGTTTCCTTGCATGTGTGTGTGCATGTGCATGCATGTGTGCGTTTCCTTGCATGTGTGTGTGTGCTTACAGAAAGTTTCTCAGTGTCCCCCTGCAGCACCTTCTCCAGGTACAGCTGTTTGATCTCTCTCTCCAGTCTGGAGGGAAGGCCGGGGTACATAGTGGTGCCTCCTGACAGAACAATGTGCTTGTACAAGTCAGACCTTAAGGAGAGAGAAACAATATGGTAGAAGACAAAAAGTATGTATGTACAGTTGAAGTCGGAAGTTTACATACACCTTAGCCAAATACATTTAAACTCAGTTCTTCCCAATTCCTGACATTTAATCCTAGTAAAAATACCCCGCCTTAGGTCAGTTAGGATCACCACTTTATTTTAAGAATGTG
This sequence comes from Oncorhynchus nerka, assembly GCF_034236695.1. Classification (NCBI taxonomy): domain Eukaryota; kingdom Metazoa; phylum Chordata; class Actinopteri; order Salmoniformes; family Salmonidae; genus Oncorhynchus; species Oncorhynchus nerka. The sequence continues at coordinate 21,600,927 of NC_088407.1, forward strand.
AAATGTCAAAATAATCGAAGAAATAATTAGTTATTTCAGATTTGACTTCATTCATCACATTCCCAGTGGGTCAGAAGTTTACATACACTCAATTAGTATTTGGTAGCATTGCCTTTAAATTGTTTAACTTGGGTCAAACATTTCGAATAGCCTTCCACAAGCTTCCCACGATAAGTTGGGTGAATTTTGGCCCATTAGTCCTGACAGAGCTGGTGTAACTGAGTCAGGTTTGTCGGCCTCCTTGCTCGCGCACGCTTTTTCAGTTCTGCTCACAAATTTTCTATAGGATTGAGGTCAGGGCTTTGTGATGGCCACTCCAATTCCTTGACTTTGTTGTCCTTAAGCCATTTTGCCACAACTTTGGAAGTATGCTTGGGGTCATTGTCCATTTTGAAGACCCATTTGCGACCAAGCTTTAACTTCATGACTGATGTCTTGAGATGTTGCTTCAATATATCAACATACTTTTCTTGCCTCATGATGCCATCTATTTTGTGAAGCGCACCAGTCCCTCCTGCAGCAAAGCACCCCCACAACATAATGCTGCCACCCCCGTTCTTCATGGTTGGGATGGTGTTTTTCGGCTTGCAAGCATCCCCCTTTTCCCTCCAAACATAACAATGGTCCTTACGGCCAAACAGTTCTATTTTTGTTTCATCAGACCAGAGGACATTTCTCCAAAAAGTACGATCTTTGTCCCCATGTGCAGTTGCAAACCGTATTCTGTCTTTTTTATGGTGGTTTTGGAGCAGTGGCTTCTTCCTTGCTGAGCGGCCTATCAGGTTATGTTGATATAGGACTCGTTTTACTGTGGATATAGATACTTTTGTATCGTTTCCTCCAGCCTCTTCACAAGGTCCTTTGCTGTTGTTCTGGGATTGATTTGCACTTTTCGCACCAAAGTACGTTCATCTCTAGGAGACAGAACATGCCTCCTTCCTGAGCGGTATGACAGCTGCGTGGTCCCATGGTGTTTATACTTGTGTACTATTGTTTATACAGATGAACGTGGTACCTTCAGGCATTTGGAAATTGCTCCCAAGGATGAACCAGACTTGTGGAGGTCTACAATTTATTTTCTGAGGTCTTAGCTAATTTCTTTTGATTTTCCCATGATGTCAAGCAAAGAGGCACTGAGTTTGAAGGTAAGCCTTGAAATACATCCACAGGTACACCTCCAATTGACTCAAATGATGTCAATTAGCCTATCAGAATCTTCTAAAGCCATGACATCATTTTCTGGAATTTTCCAAGCTGTTTAAAGGCACAGTCAACTTAGTGTAGGTAAACTTCTGACCCACTGGAATTGTGATACAGTGAATTATAAGTGAAATAATCTGTCTGTAAACAATTGTTGGAAAAATTACTTGTGTCATGCACATAGTAGATGTCCTAACCGACTTGCCAAAACTATAGTTTGTTAACAAGACATTTGTGGAGTGGTTGAAAAACGGGTTTTAATGACTCCAACCGAAGTGTATGTAAACTTCCAACTTCAACTGTATGTTTGCATACAGTTTTAATTGTAATTTAATAAGTCAACTATAGGTTTATAATACCATTGCTTCATATATTTAGTACAGCTACCAAACAAAATAGCTTGGGCTCTATTGGTAATATCCACATATATAGAACAACTATGTAACACTTGCACAGATCTCTAACTCTAGCACGGCCCACAATGTAATGTACTGTAGGACCTGACGCTATAGGCTGGCCTCCTCCACTTGTATGGCATTAAAAACAAACAATAGAGAAGTTGGCTACAGCAACACGCAGTACAGGATGAGGCTGCAGTATCAGTTAAACCATGTGGAGACCAACAGCAGGAGGGTGTATATCTGACCTGAGATCTATGTCAGCAGCCTGGATGGTGTTGAACAGCAGCTCAGCCACGCCTGCACCCTCTACGTTGATGAGGTGGGGCTGGAAGAGGGCCTCCGGTGCTCCGAACCGCTCCCCTCCCACCATCACCTGACGACCGTCAGGCAGCTGTAGCATAGAGCGAGTTAAATAAATCAATGATGTGGTTCTCGGTAGCTCAGTTGGTAGAGCATGGTGCTTGCAACGTCAGTATATTGGGTTCAATTCCCGGGACCACTAATACATTGAAAATGTGCATGACTGTTTGGATAAAGTGTCTGCTTAATGATCTATTATTATATTACTTACAAATTCACACCTCTATTCTCTGATGGGTTTCATTTTATGTCATGATTGATATACAGTGCAGAAGCATTAGGTAGGAGATTCATATAGGTTAGCCTGGGAGTTTTGCAACATTGCTACATTGCTATAAACAGATTGCCACCCAGGCTAAGAGGCCATTCATAAATAATAATGAACATTCTCTCTGATTGACATGAGAGGAGAGGCGTTTTCTACAGTACCATGTATGACTCCACCAGCACGGTGGTCTCTATAGCCAGTCTCTGCTCCTGCTCGATGTTGTATCCCACGTAGCACAGCTTCTCCTTCAGCATGCGGACCGTCTCAAAGTCAGCCGAGTGGTTAAAGGCATAGCCACGCAGTAACAGCAACTGAGAGGGATCATAGGTGAAGAAACAGCTTCTCTAGGGCCATAAATAACTAAAAACGTATTTCAACTGTCAATTTTTAAGAAGTTTGCATTGATTATGATTGACACAAGGGATATAAAGGCATAGTTTGGTTCATAATGTGACGGGGTGGTAATATATGTAGAAACACACCTTGATGAGGTAGCGCGTGATGTCACGTCCAGCGATGTCCAGCCTGCGTGTGAGGTGGGGTAGAGAGTAGCCCTCGTACACAGGACATATATGGGTCACCCCGTCCCCCGAATCCACAACCACGCCTGTCAACAAACCTAGAGACAGGACAAGGCAGGACACACAGGGTCACATAACAGACCGTATGAAAGTGACTGTGGGTTTGAATCAGCTCCTTACAAGACTCTGTTAGCCCGCTGAGGTAAAGTCTAGGCATTTATACTACAGTATATCATTATATATTACAGGGAGAGCCATGTCTGTGGGTCTAGTCTCCCCTTACCCTGGGCATAGAGAGTGAGCACGGCCTGGATGGCGACGTAGATGCCGTGGAACTGGTAGGTCTCAAACATGACCTCAGCGATCTTCTCACGGTTCTTAGTGGGGTTCATGGGCGGTTCCGTCAGAAGCACCTTGAATCAAATGAAACTTCATTGAGCCGTAACATTACAACACATACAGAAGGCAGGTGGAAGTTTAACAGACTAAATGGATTTCATACCCATGTCTCTCCTTCAGAAATGTGATTTTATCTCAATTCCAGTAACCTGCCTAAAAAGTTTATTAAAGGAAAAAGGACAACTAAAAGAATGGTGACCTTGCAGTCTGGGGGGCTGATGTCCAGGCGCTCGGGGCCGAAGGTGTAGTCCCACAGATGAAGCATGTCTTCCCAGGAGCGCACCATGCCGTTGTCCATGGGGTAGGACACCTCCAGCATGGAGCGACACTCACTGGCCTCGTCACCCACCATCAGGTCCTATAGGTTAGGGGTTAGAGGTTGGAGGTCAGGCCCAGGGTTGGGGGGTCAAAAGGGGAGATGGTTTGGATGCATTTGATCATATAGAAATATGCATACAGAGTACAGACATGGCAATTTTAAGATATTAGGCTAGCTCTCAAACATGATTGTCAGAGAGGGGATTGACAGTATTTGGAGATGGCTAATATTCAACTGATGCTTTCACAATCATACACAGCACAGCAAAGAGCAGAGGACACTTCTGTGGCTCTGTCAGTGTTTAGGCTAGAGATCAACTGTCATTGCTCCGTTGACCTCACCTTAATCTCGATGTTTCCAACTTTGGTGTTTGACCGGATGATGGGCCGACCCACCAAGGCAGGGAAGATATGCTCTGGGAAGTTGGAGCCAGCGAAGCCACACTTGACAAACTGCATGGGAACCAATATGAAAGAAACATTGCATACTTTCAACGGTCTTTCAATAGTATTTCAATACACTTTCTGTAGTCCTTAAATACACATTCAACACACTTTCAATATGAGGGGTGAGGGACAGTTCGAGCTACTGAAAAAGTCCTTGCTTTTGTGCATTGAGTGGAAACCAAAATTGAACCACAGATAATGTCACTTCTCTTGTGATGAACTTCTGCAAAATATTTTCAGTTCAACATTAATAGTGGATGTGTCAAACTGTATCAAGTCAGCAACAACACTGTAAAAACGCATCTTGAAATAGTAAATTATACATTTTATTGGGACATTTCTGTCTGTTTACCTGTGTGCTTACAACACCATTTATTGAAATGCCCTAACTTGTCTATGTAGCCAAGACACATTCCATAGCCTGAAGGTGTACAATACATTCCAAGCACCAGCCACAAGTGGAGGTGGGGTAAGCTAGCCTACAGTCATCAGTTAACATGTAGCTCATGATTCTAGTGTGCTTTTGCGGGACAGGAAGTTTAAAGGGGCTTCCAATAGCCATTGATATGGTGCGAGTGAACTCAAGGAGCATGGGGAATGGAGAATTGTTTCAATTCTTTGCTTGTGTTCCTTCTTCCCGTTCAATAACAGCTCACTCCACGACATCAACACCATGTATGGCAGTGTGTGTGGATAAGAGAAGGAGTATGTGACAAGTCCAGACAGACGCGCACCCATATTAGACCCACACCCGCGCAAAGAGAGCAGCTTGCTTCATAGGCTTCTACGACACCATACCGTTTACTGTGACAGACACTGTTATCTCCTTTACGAATAAAATGTTGCAGCTTTGTAGCAGGGTGCTTAGAAAACAACTTAATTTGTGCTGTTGTTATCAACACAAATACACGTGATTAAGATATAGTCTATTACTTATTGCAAATTGTTCAATTCCAATGCATATTACTACTCTCATAATGAATTCGCAAATCCTAAATAAACATTCAGTATTATCATTTTTTTAAACTCCATGGGGTAGTGATAAAACACATTTTTTTTAATAACGTTAAATCGACACTCACTCACCCCTGTGCCATTGTCACAGACGACAACCTTTCTGCCCTCACTGTCCATGGTCCACTGATGCTGCTGGAGAGGAGAGGATCTCAATCTGTTCCCTCCAGCCGGGGCTCTCAGGTGGGCTAATCCAATTAAGCAAAACGTTTTGATTGCTTTGAAAACATGCGGAAAATATTAATGCAAAATGCATATAGGAGCTACAGCAGCTGTATTCTTCTTCCTTCGGTAATTTGAAGTGTGGGCGGGGTCAAAATAACAGGGAGAGGGGGGCGACGCCGACCTTGCGTACAGGAAGGCTAGTGTTGTCAAAATAACTCTTATTAGTTCAATTATACACTGTCTGATTCACACTTCACTTTCTTTCTTCAATAAAAAAATGTCTGAGAATTATGTAGTTTGTCGTAAGCCTTTAGAAACCAGCACATATTTAGTATTTAGTATTTTATTAGGATCCCAATTAGCAGCAGCAGCTACACTTCCTGGAATCCAACCAGAGTTATAACAATACATAATAAAACAATACATCATACAAGACACTGTGCTTTATACAAATGTATATTGCTCCAATATTACACATTTACAATTTAAAATGAACAATATCACAATGTGTGTCTGATTGTAGAGTATATCTGTGTGTGTGTGTGTGTGTGCGTGTGTGTGCGTGCGTGCGTGTGTCTTCACAGTCCATGCTGTTCCATGAGGTGTATTTTTTTAAATATCTGTTTTTAAGTAACATTTTACTGGTCGCTTGAGTTACTTGATGTGGAAGAGAGTTCCATGTAGTCATGGCTCTATATAGTACTGTGCGTCTCCTAGCCTGTGTTCTGGACTTGGGGGCTGTGAAGAAGTCTTGTGGGGTATGAGCTGTGTGCTAGTCGTTTAGACAGACAGCTCAGTGCTGACAACACATCAATACCTCTCACAAAGACATGTAGTGATGCAGTCAACCTCTCCTCTACAGTACTTTGAGTCAGGAGAGATTGACATGCATGTTGTTGATATTAGCCCTCTGTGTACATAGAAGGGCCAGCTGGGCTGCTCTGTTCTGGGCCAACTGTAATTTCTCTATGTCCTTATTTGCAGTACTTGATCAAATAACTGGGCTGTGGTCCAGGTGTGATAAAACTAGGACTTGATTGGTTGATTGTGATGTCAAGAAAGCAGAGTTGTGCTTGGTCAGGGACAGACCTCTCCCCATCTTGGCAACCGTTGCATCAATATGTTTTCACCATGTCAGTCTACAATCTAGGGTTACACCAAGCAGTTTAGTCTCCTCATTTGCCACATTATTCATTCTAAGATTTAGATAAGGTTTAGAGTTCAGCAAATTATTTGTCAGAAAACACAATGCATATGAGCCCCCCTCCCGAACAAACCAACAATATGGTTCCATCCTGGAAACGCTTGTGGACTCGTTGTTCACAGACTTCAGCAGGTTTGGATAAAAATACTTTCATTTATTCCAAATGCATACATCAGACACATTTTTACAAAATATTTATTTTTCTATGAATGAATCCCATGACGATGTATTGTATGGTGATATTTATATGGGTAGGCCTATATGGGGTGGCAGGTAGCCTAGTGGTTAGACCAGGGGTGGGCAACTCCAGTCCTCGAGGGCTTGATTGGTGTCACACTTTTTCTCCATCCCTAGTAAACACAGCTGATGAATCAAATTGCGTTCTAAACTGAACATCATGATTAAGTGATTATTGGAGTTAGTTGTTTTAGCTGCGGCTGGTGCAAAACTGTGACACCAATCAAGTCCTCGGGGACTGGAATTTCCCACTCCTGGGTTAGAGCGTTGGACTAGTAACCGAGTGGTTGCTGGATCGAATCCCAGAGCTGACAAGGTAAAAATCTGTTGTTCTGCCCCTGAACAAGGCAGTTAACCTACTGTTCCCCGGTAGGCCGTCATTGTAAATAAGAATGTGTTCTTAGCTGATTTTCCTGGTTAAATTAAAAATATATAAAGATGAAACGGTCATGTTAAACAGGTCATTCAGTCCTCAAACGTTTATAGGCACATCAATGAGTTAAGACCAAGTTGTGCTTCACTTTATCAATCTTGCTTTCATTTCATTTTTATCCCACTTATTTTGTTTTGCTCTGACAGGCAATTCCTGCAAGGACATCTCTAGTGAAATCTGCACAGAGGATTCCACACTGAATGATGCCTCCAACCACAGTCTAAAAGGATATAACCGGTTTGAACTGGATAATGTTAGAATGAGGATGTTTTGGATACACATCAACATTGTTATACAGTAGTCACATGATCATAATACAGGAAAACATTTAAACCACCATGTATAGTGATGTGTAATGTCTATATCCATGCATTACAAGATTGTCTAGAGACCATTTTTTTAGGCTGTGTTAGCTTTAGGGACAGTTATGGTCTGCAACGGTGCCTAATGTTAGCCAAACTAGAAGATTGAGGCTGTGATGCCTATATACTTCCTTCTTAAGGCAGTGACGTGTATGAAGAGAAATGCAGACCTGTCCAATCCAATCAAGCAGTTTTGCGTCCAACAACGACTGATCATGTAGGAAACCAACAGCCTACAGAAGGCAGTGGTTATTGTAAGGGGCTAATTAAGAAATGGGATTAAAGCTAGCGCTCAATGATCGACTACTCAAAAATAGACCCCCGATGAGTTGAAACCATTAAGTATCAAAACATATAATATTATAATTCAAGCTCAGTAATTACCCTACGACTTTGTATGTTTATATTCTTTCTATAAATAACGTGCCTGAGAATTGCTGTCCTAGAATATGTTATCGCTGCTGACTGACTGACTTCTTTCTACCCACATTGTAGTCCAAATCTACAGAACAGAGAATTGTAGTGGGTTTTTATAGCAGTCATTTGCACAGTCATATGGTACTTAGTAACAGTTTACCTTACAGTCATGTGCGATGGTGCATTTTAAGTGCATGTGTTTGTAGATGGTCTAATCCCCAATCCCCCACCCCTCCCCATTCGTCCACTAGCAACCACATCAAGTGTCCATATCAAGTCTCTCATAGAGAACTTCCTGTCCAAGTGTCCAATCTCAAGCTACAGACATAGTAGTTCTACAGTGTCTATTGTCTCTATATATCTGTGGGGTCGGTCCTTCCTGGCTGAGAACTGATGACAGCCTCTCTCTTCAGGATTTAATTAACCAATGAGAGCCTCTCTCCTGCTGTGGTCAGTGACCCGACCCTCAGGATTCGAACTCGCTGTCGCTGCTAACGGAGTGGTCTGGGGTGGAGGTGCCAGTGCCCCGGGGGTCGGTGCTCGTGCTGCAGTCGCTGGCCTCTGGGCTGCCCGGGTGACGCGGAGAGGCGGCCAGCAGGCGGGGGTGGTGGGCGTGATGCTCCTGGGCAGAACCCTCAGGGGAGCTTCCGGAAGGCAGGTGGGTGGGGTCCTGCTGCAGTCTGAGAGAAGAGAGAAGAAAGAGAGACGAGTATGTTTTAGTTTTTAGAGATACATGGTTGGTTTAAGTGGTACCTAACTGGTACTCTCTCTCAACGAGAGCATTCAGCCTGGTCTCATAGGCTAGACGTAACATAGTAATTGTAAATCCGGGACACTAAAATTAACATGTTATGTTACATTTGGTATGGTTACATAAGATAGAAGGCTATTTAAGGCAACAAAAAAAGTATGGTGGTTGGTCGGGCGTATAACGCAAACGTCTAGCAACCCAAAACCTGCGTGATTGAATATCATGACGGATAACTTTAGCATTTTAGCTAATTAGCAACTATTCAACTACTTACTACTTTTTAGCGACTACTTTTTAGCTACTCGCCATGTAACTAACCCTTCCCCTAACCCTAACCTTAACCCTTTAACCTAACCCCTAACCCTTAACCACCTGGTTAACAGTAGCCACAACAAATTGGAATTTGTAACATATCACATGTTTGGCAAATTCGTAACATATCCTAAGAATTGTAATTCGTAACATATCATACAAAATGTATGATAGACATCCACAAATTAATACATAACATACGAAACATAAGGTATGATACTAATTGGAGTGTCCTGGATATCTGTTTACTATGCTACGTGTACCCCCAAGTCCAGGGTGCAGCATTGGTTATGTATTTGATGTAAAACAAAAATGAAGATGTCCACAGTCCTATATTATTATTTTTAAATGACTTATATATATATATATATATTTTTTTTTCTTCATTTAATTTAATTTCTAAAATGTTCAACAAGACACAAGAAGTGAAAAGGTTTCGGCTGAGTAGAGTTCCTGTCTGTCTTAACGTACATGTTCTTTGCCGATGCAGCCCTGTCTCTCTGGCGTCGGTTCTTGAACCAGTTGCCGACCTGTGTGGGCGTGAGTCCCGTGGCCTGGGCCAGGTGCCGTTTCCTGGACGGGTTTGGGTACGGGTCCTGGAGGTACCACTCTCTGAGCAGGCTGCGAGTTCTCTCCTGTGATACATAAAGGACACAATAATGGTCAGTTTCATGCTTCATGTAACCAACAGTGTTCCTAATAACTATATCTATCACAATGAGATTTGACACACACTACCAGTCCAAAGTTTTAGAACACCTACTCATTCAACAGTTTTTCTTTATTTTCACTATTTTCTACTTTGTAGAATAATAGTGAAGACATCAAAACTATGAAATAACACATATGGAATCATGTGGTAACCAAAAAGTGTTTTATATTTGAGATTCATATATATTTGAGTAGCCACCCTTTGCCTTGATGACAGCTTTGCACACTCTTGGCATTTTCTCAACAAGCTTCATGAGGTAGTCACCTGGAATGCAGGTGTGCGTTCTTAAAAGTGAATTTGTGGAATCTCTTTCCTTAATGCGTTTGAGCCAATCAGTTGTGTTGTGACAAGGTGTGTGTGTGTGGGGGGGGGGGGGATACAGAAGATAGCCCTATTTGGTAAAACACCAAGTCCATATTATGACATGAACAGCTCAAATAAGCAAAGAAAAATTACAGTCCATCATTACTTTAAGACATGTTCAATCAATACGGAAAATTTCAAGAACTTTGGAAGTTTCTTCAAGAGCAGTCGTAAAAACCATCAAGCGCTATGATGAAGCTGGCTTTCATGAGGACCTCCACAGGAATGGAAGACCCAGAGTTACCTCCGCTGCAGAGGATAAGTTCATTAGAGTTACCAGCCTAAGAAATTGCAGCCCAAATAAATGCTTCACAGAGTTCAAGTAAAGGACACATCTCAACATCAACTGTTCAGAGGAGACTGTGTGAATCAGGCCTTCATGGTCGAATTGCTGCAAGGAAACCACTACTAAAGGACACCAATAAGAAGAAGAGACTTGCTTGGGCCAAGAAATATGAGCAATGGACATTAGACCAGTGGAAGTTTGTCCTTTGGTCTGGAGGCCAAATTGGAATTTTTTGCTTCCAACCGCCGTATCTTTGTGAGACGCGATGTGGGTGAACAGATGATTTCCACATGAGTATTTCCCACCTTAAAGCATGGAGGAGGAGGTGTTATGGTGTGGGGGGGCTTTGCTGGTGACACTGTCTGTAATTTATTTAGAATTCAAGGCACACTTAACCAGCATGGCTACCACAGCATTCTGCAGTGATGTTCCACCCCATCTGGTTTGGGCTTAGTGGGACTATCATTTGTTTTTCAACAGGACAATGACCCAACACACCTCCAGGCTATGTAAGGGCTATTTTACCAAGAAGGAGAGTGATGGAGTGCTGCATCAGTTGACCTGGCCTCCACAATCCCCCGACCTTAACCAAATTGAGGTGGTTATGTGGGAACGCCTTCAAGACTGTTGGAAAAGCATTCCAGGTGAAGCTGGTTGAGAGAATGCCAAGAGTGTGCAAAGCTGTCATCAAGGAAAAGGGTCGCTATTTGAAGAATCTCAAATATAATATGTATTTTGATTTGTTTAACACTTTTATGGTTACTACATGATTCCATATGTATTACTACATAGTTTTGATGTCTTTCTACAATGTAGAAAATAGTACAAATAAAGAAAAATCCTTGAAAGAGTAGGTGTTCTAAAACTTTTGACCGGTAGTGTATACAGTATGTTGGTGTAGTGTCTTTACTAGGCTTCTCCATTGATATCAGTTAGAGAAGATCTCCTAGTCCTAAGACATTACAACCAAATAATCGTATAATTGGATGAAATAATTGGATTTAAGGGATAATAATTATAATCCACATGATCAACATGAATATGTTGCACTGTATATTGGCTCAGGATGAAAAGCTTAGTACTGATGTAACCTGGGGAGTGGGGATATCCCCTAAGCCCCCCTGACCTATATACTGTCTATAGCAACAGTGAGCGCTCAGCCTCTGCCCTTTCACCTAATGCTCAGGCACAGACGTTATCCCTTCAATCTTGTAGACAACAACCTGGGCCAAAGACTGACACACGGGGCTTATATTGTTTAACGTCCATGGACCGTCTGTGGAAATGTGACCTGCTCAAAGTGTGTATCTGTCCAGGGTTAAGTCTCGGGCTACTCAGTCAGTCATGGATCTTTACGCTGTATGTTCTGAAATGCCTATTCCCTGCCCTGAAGCAAGTGCTTTCATATGCATTTCATTGGGTTTAGTTGGTTGAAGTGCTGTCTGCTCCCCTATCATTACCAGGGATGTTCCCTATTGCCGCTGACCAAAAGTAGTGCACTATAGAAGGAATAGGGTGCCATTTTGGAACACAGCCTAGGTGATTGCTCACTGCTGTGAGGGATGGAAACCCCAGAGTAAAATAGTGCCGCAGGTGGTCTCTGACACACACGGCTTAAGCAGACTGACTCTCTCCATGGCTTTGTCCCAAATGGAACCCTGTTGACCAGGGTCCATAGAGTTTGGGTAAGAAGCAGTGCACTCTATAGGGAATATGGTGCCATTTGAGACACATGCCATGAACTACAGCCCTAGCATACGGCAGCACAGTCCCTGTTTAACAGGCTTGTCTGGTGCTCTTTAACCCCTGGATTACTACCTGCAGGTTGAAGTAGCCTGACATCCAGACCTGTTTTGTGCTAAAATTCCACTCCTTTTACTCTGTCATATGAGGAGTGGATTGTTAGCACAAACAGACTGGTACCCAGGCTGAGGTTGAAAAGCAGAGGCATGACTTCCCGCCCATGTCCTTTACATGTTGAGATTTAGATCAAAATAAAGTTTGAGAATACTTTTAAATTAAATATATATTCTTTGTGTAGCCTATTCAGGTTCACTTTCATCACATTCGTTTTGTGATTCCACACATAGATGCTGATGCATATTGACCAGTGGCAAAGCCAGAGATGGTTGAGCAATGAGATTGTATAGACAGCCATCAAATCAAATCAAAAAATCAAATCAAATCAAATGTATTTATATAGCCCTTCGTACATCAGCTGATATCTCAAAGTGCTGTACAGAAACCCAGCCTAAAACCCCAAACAGCAAGCAATGCAGGTGTAGAAGCACCTTCATCTCTTGCTTCCTTTTTGACACTAAATTGCATTATATATTCTGAACTATAACGATTGTAGTTACTTGAATGGAATATTTGTTGTACTGAACATAACAATGTGGGATCCCTTCTACTTAAGTGATTAACCTTCCTTACAAATTGTTTTCAAGTGTAATTGGTAAGTAGTTCTGATTAGTAATTTCCAGTGGTTGTGTCTTAATGTTTAATATTGTTTCGTGTATTTGATGACTTGTCATTTTAACCTGCTTTAGCAGGCATTGTCGATAACAGTGCTCATTCCTCTAGCAGTAAACGGGAAGAGCTGTAAGCATTATAAGATGCTGCATTAGCCTCTGTCATTAAGAGTGGTGCACATTAACTTATTGATGGTGGAAATGGCATCTGTCATTATTGAACGTCAATTTGTCTGACTGTTTTGATATCCGTTCATCATGATCAATTACACCTCAGAACAACAAACTGCTTCATACTATTTTAGAAAGAAATCTACTTTTTTTTCTTTAAACATTTATACAACATTGTGTAAAAGTCCACAATATTTGAATTACCCACAATCCTGTAAAAACAGAGCCATGTTCAATATTGAGTATTCATAACTTGCAAAAACAAAATAATTCTATATCAGCACAAACACACATAAATGAAGTGTTTTTTTTATGCAAATATCAACTACACCGTTGTTATTTTAAGTAAAGACGTAAAACATAATAAAACAAATTCGTTTCTATTTATAAATAGCCTACGTGATGTATAATCTTTCGTGAACAGACTACCTAAAGATAACAGCTGACCAAATTACGCCCCATTTTAGTTCTGGGTTAACCGAGATTAAGTGATTTACTATTTCTAACCTTGCAGGGTGGCATTGACCCTAGAGTTTGCGTTAAGAGCGATCAGGGCTGGAGAAACTTAGATAACCCTGGTCCATGTCATTTAGACTTAATATGCCAACGTGCCATAATGGGACCTTCTGAATTCATTTCAAATGGTTCATTGTAAGAATGTAAAAAAAAAAAAAAAGGTTTTACAAATTAGCATTCAGTGAGTCAGCCCAGTATACCCAAGTATTGAAATGCATGGTTACAGATGAGTTCAATATAAGTAGCTACATATATATATATTATTCTCTAATATATAGCCAGGTGGTGCGTAAAATGGATCATGGAAAGGTGCGTCACTATAGTTATGGAAGGTAAAGTGCCTAACTATTATTGGTGCGAAAGAATATTACTTACAGCTTGGTGTCTCACCTTAAAGCAGTGCGTCTTCTGCTCGCCGTCCCAAATGGTGCGAGGCAGGGGGAACTTCTTGCGGATGCGGTACTTCTCCACCGGTCCCAGGGCACGGCCTCGGAGCCGCTCCGCCTCGCGGTAGTGCGCATCCAGCCACAGATCTTGGAGCTTGGCGTGAGACTCTCGCGTAAAGCGGTGGCTCTGGAGGATCTGGTAAAGCGCCTCGAAGTTTCCTCCGTGGAAGGCAACCAGCGCCCTGGCGCGCATCACTGACTCGTGGCGGTTGAGAGCCTCCCCCGCGGAGCCAGGGACAGCGGCAGGCAGGGACCATAAGAACCGCCCAAGGCGCTCGATGTCGCCGGTCTCCTCGAGGTTCTCGCACACCCGAGCCACTTGCTCTGGGGTGAACATAGGCAGAGGAAACATATTTCGCTGTTCTCAGACTTTGTCAACAAACAAAATAGTCTAAATTTGCTAAATGGACATGGCCAATGGTCATATCATTCCATCTGCCTGGTGCGTGTTCAAATAAAGAGACCGTAGCCCGCGATGAAGCAAAACCAGCTGGAAGTGGCCTTTTACGCACCACGGTCAGCGTGCGCCTACAGAGTGATGTGAAAGTTTAGTTGAGTCAAATATAGGCCTAGTTTTGCAGTGGAAAAAGACACCAAACAAAATCTGATTGGTAGCGAGTTGCTTATATAAGTTGTGTCTCCTCTTTTCCCGGTATTGGCGAGCTATGCTATATGTGAGAAGATTCGTGGCGGCGTCATGCGCTTCCAGGAGTTCAGGCCGTTCTAGTAGGCTAAAGAATGAACGCCAAGAGTCAACCGGTATTTATAGCTAGATGCAATTAGCATCGTTGTAGTTGTTTTGAGACGGATTATGCGCCTCGGAGGTCATTAGCCACTTAGGGGGTGGTGTGTGTGTGTGTGTGGTGGGGGGGGCAGCCTGATCAGATTGTTTGGCTTAGTCGAGGGATACACTGACTGTCAGGCTGATTGGTAAGCTAACAACAAGGATATTTAATTGGTCTGATCTGCATAACCTGCAGGCCGGGCGAAATCCATTTCAGGCCAGGGGACAGGGAGGGAGGAAGAGGGGAAGAGAAGAGAGCAGGAAAATGTGGGTAAACAAGAGTGACCCATTAGGCCGGGTTTAATCACCCACGGGAAATAATTTAATCACCCAAATATAATGAAGTGATGAATAATCAATAACATTTCTGTGACCAATAGCATACTTTATATTGGAATAGTAAATGTGTCATAACTTTTGTGCTTAAAATCGTTTGAAAAAATCAGGATAGGACGAATGTATAGTTTAAGTGTTGGGTGAATTCAGGAAGAGTGGGACATCATGTCAACTGGGACAGCTTAATCCTGACGCGTTTCATTATTGGTCTGACAAGAGAAAATAAAAACTATTCTTACTAACCCTCGCAGAGAACACACATGATCAAAATCAAATCACATCATTGGTGTGACATCATAGAGGGACAGAGCACGCGTTAAATAGGAAGCTCACTCCGTGAAGGACACAGTACACTTTTTTTTTTACACGTTTTATTTTGATGTTAAGGTTATAAAACTGTAATAAATAATTCCCTGTGCAAAATTGTGATGTCAAATGTGCATACTATGAACTGGTGCATCAAAATATATATTTTTAAAGTTGCTAACATCATTTCAATTGTGTAATTCAGTCATTTGTGTTGTTGTACTAAATCCTGTTCGTTTTGTCTTTCTGTTATTAGACTGTTATTTGAGTGAATTCAGAAAAATTTCCATCTTCTGTAACCTCTTCAGACATCTATCCAACATATTTAATCAAAATGTCATACACGTATTAAATCCTCAGATGCTTCCTAATCACAAAAAAATGGAATTGTCATTGGGGTACCATTGGGACTATAATAAGGGTGTCCTAGTTTATCCAATCTGCTGTCCCAGTCTACCACATGATTTTGTCTCAGAGTGCACAAACGGGTGTGTCATGCCTCCTGTGAACATTTTTTTTTTTTGTGTGTGTGTGATTAGGAAACATCTTAAAAATTTCAGAAATGTATCAGGTGTTGGGCTAATATGTTGGATAGATGATGAAAGAGTTTACAGAAGAGAGAAATGCCAAACGTGTCCCACTTATTCCAAATTCACCCTACAGAGAGTTTGGCGACTGACTATTTTAGGTCTTGGGTAAATTGTGCATATTTCAGACATACCTAACAGTGATACTTGCAAGAGCAGTGTGCGGGTTTCTCTTTTCTTTTAGATAGGCCTAAACCAAACGGAATTTACACTGCAGTTGTTTTCAGATGTTTTTTTATTATTACGTTTTGAATCTGCTTTAAAAAATTAAGGCAACAAGAATATACGTAATATTATTAGTAGACGCAACTTTCGATGTTTTTGAGTAACAATTGTTTGAATAAATTGTTCACACAAATAAAGTAAGTCCAGGGAATTAATAATAGCCATAAAAATGTTTTCGATTTTTAAAAATGTATCCATTATTTAACTAGGCAAGTCAGTTTAGAACACATTCTTATTTATAATGAAAGCCTACCCTACTGGGTTAACTGCCTTGTTCATGGGCAGAACGATAGATTTTTACCTTGTCAACTCCGGGATTTCTTTCGGTTACTGGTCCAACGCTCTAACCACTAGGCTACCTATCGGATTTACTGATAATATGATTAAATATGAGTTGATATCACACCAATATTTAGTAAACCCAACATGAGTGTTCACGTGCTAGTCGGAAGTCAGATTTGTCCGATTTACTAACTGTATGAACGCTTTGACTAGCATGTGAACAAGTTATTATTCCACCAGCAGTAGCCTACCTGGAAGTAGAACTGCAAGCATTGCATGATGCTGAATTTGCCCGTCATTAAAAATGGTCATGGTGGGAATGGGTGGTCTCGCCATTGAACAACAATTTGTCAACGGTTTTGATATCCGTTCATCATAATCATAATAGCACAACAAGCTGCTCAATACTAATATAGAAATATAGCCTACTTTTCTTTCTTCAAAAATGCATGCAACATTGTGTAAAAAAACAATTGGATCCAAAATCCTCAAAAAAACGGGCAAATTGTTGCAATATCTTAAAATTGTTAAGTTGAGAGAAATATTATTATTATTAATAATATTTACAAAATGTATTAACATTTAGTAAATTAAATCACATACTTTTCTATCTTTTTGGTTGTCCTCATAAAATATATATTTTTTTGGTCAAATTAAATGAACAAATCATTGAAATGACCTGATCTCATTTTTATTATGTAGGCCTATATGTTGGTTGTTGTTTTTTGTTGTTGATTGTTTCAATTGACCTCATAATTGTCTTTTACAGTGTTGGTGGATGGATGCACCCTGGCTCAGAAAATGTAGGGGCTATAGACGACAGACAGCTATAATATACCCTCCGTATTTAATAAGGATTGGATATGAGCGCCAGAGATACCGCGCGTTAGGCTTGCATGTAAACCTGTATCACATGCGTGGAGGTTGCGTCCATTTACCGCGTCGACATTTCCGAGGCGACTGCATGCTCTCAACGCACCTGACAACTAATCGCATGTTAATTGAAGTGGACACTGTTATACCGTAATCTCCCCATCTCGGTTGGTCCCCGGGTCAGGATTGGAAAAAACACCAGTCTCTCGAGGCAGGATGATGGGGATCCACGACAGTTACACGAGGGCACGGTATTACATGATCCTGCCCCATGGGTTCAATACCTCTCTGATCTTATAGTATTAATCAGTGTTTAGGGGACAATAAATCCGGTTTAGAATAAGCATCTGTCTATGAATGCGGTACAACAAACACACATGAAAGGCTATGATATGTGTATAGGCTATGGGGAATTGATATGTCCAATTAGCCCATTAGGTTATAGCCTATCGCTTTTCTATTTCATTCAACAGATCTGGGTCTTTATGCACATTGCAGTTTAATTTATTACTGTTTTGTTTAGGGAGTGATGTCAATGGGCTTGTGTACAATGGTGGCTAGCATAGCCACAGGATGTAGGGGTGATAAAAAAGAAAATATCTGACAAAACATATCCCCCCAAACTACTATGATAGCTAGCCTATATGTTGGTGGAGGTGGGTTGGGATCAGTTTAGGAAGATACACATTAAAAATACATCTTGCTATTCTTGAATTGGAATTCCAATAATTCTCCTTAATTGATTGAATTGAAATGGGATTGACCCCAACCTTGCCCAGTACATTTTGAGTCTAGAGTGCCACATGCTTGCCAATCCACCACCACCAAACCAAGTTTATGGGCTTTGTATGCATATATGTTTTAAAATAGAGGTTGTACTCAAATTAAGAGGTCATGGTTTAGAATAAGGTAAATGGATTTAGTCTTGTCTAATAATCTGTCTACACAACACAAATATGGGTTTACTTATCAGATAATGCTGGCTTAGCTGGGGACATTGAGGGTGATGATTGATTATAGAATTAAGTCAACAGACAAGATATTCAGACTTTATTAAGTCATCAGACGAGTAATTCAGACTTTATGCAAAATGTAAGTGTAATAGCTGAGTTAGTAAGTAAATATGTTATTGTTTTAGAAGGTTTTTGGTTTTCTTATTTTGTTTTATTGCTTACTCTTTTGTACACCTCTGAAAATAACTAGTCCAATTGAATCAATCAGTCGTGATTTATAAAGCCCGTTTAACATCAGCAGATGTCACAAAGTGTTTATACAGAAACCCAGCCAAAAAACCTCAAACAGCAAGCAATGCAGATGTAGAAGCACGGTGGCTAGGAAAAACTCCCTAGAAAGGCAGGAACCTAGCAAGAAACCTAGAGAGGAATCAGGCTCTGAGGGTTGGCCAGTGCCCTTCTAGCTGTGCCGGGAGGCGATTGTAAGAGTACAAGGCCATTAAGGCAAGATTGGGTATTTGACCAGCAGGGTCAAATAATAATCACAGTGGTTGTAGAGGGTGCAACAGGTCAGCACCTCAGGAGTAAATGTCAGTTAGGTTTTCATAGCCAAGCATTCAGAGGTTGAGACAGCAGGTGCAGTAGAGAGAGAGGGAGAGAGAGGAAGAGTCAAAAACAGCAGGTCTGGGACAAGGAAAAAATATGGAATAAATCATTACATAAAAGTGATATTTTAAAGAAAAAAAAAGAAAAAAAAGTAACTTCATATACATTATCTCCAGCACCACCCCAACATCAACATATGTGAAAACTGTGCATTTCTATGTTTTGTAGTAAAAAAGATAGAGGAAGATACATTTACATTCTCAAAAGTATGTGGACACCTGCTTGACGAACATCTCATTCCGAAATCATGGGCATTAATATGGAGTTGGTCCCTCCTTTGCTGCTATAACAGCCTCCATTCTTCTGGGAAGGATTTCCACTATAAGTTGGAACATTGCTGCGGGGACTTGTTTCCATTCAGCCCAAAAGCATTAGTGAGGTCGGGCAATGATTTTGGGCGATTAGGCCTGGCCGCAGTTGATGTTCAAATTCATCCCAAAGGTGTTCGATGTGGTTGAGGTCAGGGCTCTGTGCAGGCCAGCCAAGTTCTTCCACATCAATCTCGAGTCAACAAACCATTTCAATATGGAACTTGCATTGTGCACAGGGACATTGTCATGCTGAAACAGGAAAGGACCTTCCCCAAACTGTTGCCACAAATTTGGACGCACAGAATCTTTTAGAATGTCATTGTATGCTGTAGCTGTAACTAAGGGGCCTAGCCCGAACCATGAAAAACAGCCCCAGACCATTATTCCTCTGCCACCAAACTTTACAGTTGGCACTATGCCAACTGCCGTGAGACTACCAGATGAGCTAAATGCCATTTATGCTCGCTTCAAGGCAAGCAACACTGAAGCATGCACCAGAGCACCAGCTGTTCTGGATGACTGTGTGATAACGCTCTCTGTAACCAATGTGAGCAAGACCTTTAAACAGGTCAACATTCACAAAGCCGCGGGGCCAGACGGATTACCAGGACGTGTACTCAAAGCATGCGCAGACCAACTGGCGTGTGTCTTCACTGACATTTTCAACCTCTCCCTGAACGAGCCTGTAATATCTACATGTTTCAAGCAGACCACCATAGTCCCTGTGCCCAAGGCAGCGAAGGTAACCTGCATAAATCAGTACCGCCTCGTAGTACTCACGTCGGTAGCCATGAAGTGCTTTGAAAGGCTGGTCATGGCTCACATCAACAGCATCCTCCCGGGATACCCTAGACCCACTCAAATTTGCATATCACCCCAACAGATCCACAGATGACGCAATCTCAATCACACTCCACACTGCCCTTTGCCACCTGGACAAAAGGAACACCTATGTGAGAATGCTGTTCATTGACTACAGCTCAGCGTTCAATACCAAATTGCCCACGAAGCTCATCACTAAGCTAAGGACCCTGGGATTAAACACTTCCCTCTGCAACTGAATTCTGGACTTCCTGACAGGCTGCCCCCAGATGGTAAGGGTAGGCAACAACACGTCTGCCAGGCTGATCCTCAACACTGGGGCCCCTCAGGGGTGTGTACTTAGTCCCCTCCTGTACTCACTGGCAGCTTCATTAAATAGTACCCGCAAAACACCAGTCTCAACGTCAACAGTAAAGAGGCGACTCCGGGATGCTGGCCTTCTAGGCAGAGTTGCAAAGAAAAAGCCATATTTCAGACTGGCCAATAAAAATAAAAGATTAAGATGGGCAAAAGAACGCAGACACTGGACAGAGGAACTCTGCCTAGAAGGCCAGCATCCCAGAGTCACCTCTTCAATATTGACGTTGAGACAGGTGTCCTGCAGGTACTATTTAATAAAGCTGCCAGTTGAGGATTTTGGAGGCGTCTGTTTCTCAAACTAGACACTAATGTACTTGTGCTCTTGCTCAGTTGTGCACCGGGGCCTCCCACTCCTCTTTCTATTCTGGTTAGAGCCAGTTTGCGCTATGCTGTGAGGGGAGTAGTGCATAGCATTGTACAAGATCTTCAGTTTCTTGGCAATTTCTCGCATGGAATAGCCTTAATTTCTCAGAACAAGAATAGACTGATGAGTTTCAGAAGAAAGTTCTTTGTTTCTGGCCATTTTGAGCCTGTAATCGAACCCACAAATGCTGATGCTCCAGATACTCAACTAGTCTAAAGGCCAGTTGTATTGCTTCTTTAATCAGGACAACAGTTTTCAGCTGTGCTAACATAATTGCAAAAGGGTTTTCTCATGATCAATTAGCCTTTTACAATGATAAACTTGGATTAGCTAACACAACATGCCATTGGAACACAGGAGTGATGGTTGCTGATAATGGGCCTCTGTACGCCTATGTAGATATTCCATAAACAATCTGCCGTTTCCAGCTACAATAGTCATTTACAACATTAACAATGTCTACACTGTATTTCTGATCAATTTGACGTTATTTTAATGGAGAAAAAACTTGCTTTTCTTTCAAAAACAAGGACATATCTAAGTGACCCCAAACTTTGAACAGTAGTATATATCATAGGCGGTGTCAGAGGAAAGCCCATAAAATTGTCAGAGACTCCAGTCACCCAAGACAGAGACTGTTTTCTCTGCTACCACACAGCAAGCGGTAGAGGAGAGCCAAGTCTAGGTCCAACAGGCTCCTTAACAGCTTCTACCCCCAAGCCATAAGACTCCTGAACAATTCATCAAAAAAATCCGCTGGACTACTTACATTACTTACTTTTAATTATTTTTTACTCTAGTTTATTTGGTAAATATTTTCTTAACTCTCCTTGAACTGCACTGTTGGTTAAGGGCTTGTAAGTAAGCGTTTCATGGTAAGGTTTACACTGTATGTACAGGGACATTGTTATTTTAAATGTTTATACAGTATGTCAATATAAAAATATCCAGTTTAACTTTAATACCAACCAAAATATTAATGTTTTAAAAAGTAAAAAAACGATTTGTGACAAATATAGTATTTTTCAAATGAAGTCAGCAGAAACAGCAAGTAGCCTAACTCAAGGAAAGAGTACAGATTCCCAGAGGGCAGAGGATGATAACCAGGCAATATGTTATATCCTAAAACTAGATTAGATTATCAGGGCAGTGGGGTGCAGTGTGTGCGTGTGTGTCAGGGGGGATTGTACTGTGTGTGTGTTCAAGTGGCACACAGCCGGTATTTAGAGGAACAGAGAGAGGGAGAAAGATGAACCGGGGGAAGATCATACCATTAATCTGACCCTGTTAGGTCTCAGACACTTCCCTCCACTGCCACACACACCCCTCTATCCCCCTCACTGAACCCCAACCAACCCCCAATCTATTCAACACTGAGAGCAGACTGAGGGAGCTGAAATCTGATAAACCACTCCCAAGACGTTAGAATGGGATGAATCATAAAATGAAGACGGGATGAGCGGATGATGGTGTGTGTGTGTGTGCGTCAGTCAGTATCAGGGTGTTTAAACTGTATTGATTTACTGAATACTATACATTCTTAGAGGCATTGTTTTGATATGATACAGACAATAGCGTGCTGATCGAGCCCGCCAATGTTAACCTAATCAAATTGTTCATATTAGCTTAGCTTAATTATCAGCATTGCACTCTTTGACCTATATAGTGTATGTATTGATATGTAGGCTAAGTGTGCTTTTACATTTTTTCTATGTAGTTCTGTCCTTGTCTATTAATGTTCTGTGTTATGTCATGTTTCATGTTTTCTGTGGACCCCAGGAAGAGTAGCTGCTGCTTTTGCAACAGCTAATCCTAATAAAATACCAAATGCCAAGCTGAGCATGCTAAGTTTCCAAGCTGAATCAAACATATTGGGGCTGAAGAGTGGTCATCAACCTTGTAGCAACATTTCTATCTATTTATCCATTTGTTAGCAGAGTTATTTGAAGTGTCAGGAAACAGGTGGTAAACACTTGGGGCTGGATTCAATCTGTATTGCCGAAGTTCAGCAGTATGGCGCGGCTTGAGCCAACATATACAACGTTTACTGTGTATGCAGTCTCCGTGAATGCGGGAACATTGCCCTTACATTTCAATCACGCTGTAACTCTGATATTCAGTGCTAGGGATTGAATCGAGCCCTTGGTCTTAGTAAGATCATGCACTGCGGCTTCACCAACTCTCCAATGTGTTTTGTTCAGCTTGTAAACTTGCAAGAGTGCAATATTGACTATAAAGGCAAGAAAGTTAACAACGGGATGGTTTAGCTACCTGGCCGAAAAAAATGGTCTCATAAGTTATGTGACCAAACAACTACGATCTCAAAGCAGAATGTGCTATAACACCACTACTTCTACAGAGATACAACATAATACATTTGTGTACATTTTTGTTCTAATTAATTCTGTGACCATATGCGCATATCTGGACCCCCTTCCCGTACCCCCCTCCCCTCTTCCCCTTTCTGGACAAGACAAGGTCTGCGTTCCAAATGGTACCCTATTCCCTATAAATAGTGCACTACTTTTGATCAGAGTCTTATGGGCCTTGGGAAAATGTAGTGCACCATATAGAGAAGAGAGAGCCATTTGTGATGCAGTCCAAGGCATTATGATGGTGGAACCCCACTTGGCATAATTAATTAGGCTTAAGCAAGAAGCCCTGCTTAAAAACTAGCTGTTGGTTTTGCCATCAGGAAAGGCAGGGGGTGTTAGGCCCTGTGGGCGGGGTATTATCCATCCAACCATGCTGTATAAATCCACAACACAACACAATTAACAAGCAACTGGGAGGAGAACTAATTACCATTATTTACTCATCATTGGCCCCAACCCCCATTTCTCCCCAAAGAAAAGGGGGTCAACACACACACAGCGAAACACACGCAGTAAGTACACACACACACACACACACACACACTCGCATAAGCGTAACACACCAACACAAACACACTAATTCCCTCCCTGCAAGTGAAGTAGGGGCTAATTACAAATGCATTTGCAACTCAATACCAGTATACTCTCAGACAGGTCTAGTGTCCCGCCTGCTCCCCTGTTCCTTCCCCACCTAGCAGGGCCTCCCTCGCAGCACCAAACAAACAATATATTCACTTCCCCTGATGCTGTTGAGCGGTGCTATAGAGGTGAAAGAGCAAAAGACAAGGGGGGAATCCTCATCTCATCTTAACAGTCAGAAGGACACCGCAGAGCTCTTCTTTTAGCCAGCATTTACCACGTGTTAATTAACAATATAGCTGCTTTTGTTGTTTGCATTGTACTAAATATCAGTTGACTTTTTTGTTGTTGTTGAGAGGTACAGTGTATTGCGGGTTGATCAGCTTTGAAATAAATGCATACTTTTCTCCCTGTGATATGATGATATCCACAGGAATAGGTTTTCAAACACAACTAAAAAGCATAAAGGCTATCTGTCTATGTAACTTTTCATGCTAATGAAAATTAACCCCCCCAAAATGTTTACCACATTGTACAATATTTACCACAATGACAAGTTACCTAACTAACACACATCTCATTTCCAGGAGAGATTCTACAGAAAATCCCTTCTAACTTGAATCAATGGTCAAATTAGTCTAGATGTCACCGGGGGGTCATAAAGCCGAACAGAGATTATATATCATAATGAGATGTTCTTTTCCGCTTCAGTTAATGGCCCATCCTCCTAATACAGTCCCAGAAAGTACTCCACCACCCATAGAAGTTGAAGCACGAGCTCTGGCCACCCATCATGGAATCGCCACTTGGATGGAGATGCCCGCTCTCTAGTAATACTATTTCTATGGATCCACCCTAACGAAGGTATCATCCACTGCTGTGTGTGAAGATTAGTTTACACAAGGGGATCTCCTCTCGGTGGCTAACCGACCAACTGACGACACATTCTAATTTAGGCTCTCTGCAGGAGAAAATAGATCCAGAGACGGATGGGTGGGTGGACGGATCACTTTCAGGGTTTGTTTGTTTAATTACTGGGCTGGCCATTGGCCCTTGTGCTCTGAATCTGTCATTAGTGACTAGCACCAAAGGCTACAAGAACTACATATTTACATTTGTGTAATTTAGCAGACGCTGTTATCCAGAGCAACTTTCAGTAGAGTGCATACATTTTCATACTTTGTTTTGTTTTGTACTATAGGAGATGATCCTGGTGGCTATTAGTGGTCATGGTGATGTCTGTCTTGACATTTTTAGAAAGGTGAAGGTAAAGGTCATTTACTGCATTTGTATACAATTTAAAAACTCTAAAATGCTATTAGGAGCACAGCAAAAACAAGCACAAATGACCCCAGCCATTATCACATTGGCTGCTGTAGCTTCATTCATCTCAGTTGATCTTCAGACACACAGCTTATGAGCTATACTATTAGCCGCTACACAATAACTCACATTTATACAGCACTGGGATTAAAAACTATAATGTGATACGTACAGAGGGATCTGGTAGCAGAAAAAGTACTTTATTGAGAAAAGGTAAACAAATACATTTGCTTTACAAGACTCTTTTGTTGCTACATTTGTACATTTCCTGTAATTCTACACACTTTGGCATGATTTATGCCATATGATATCCAAGTGAGAGTGACTAACAAAATCAATTGGTGGCCCCTGGAAGTCAGGCCCCCTGGAGGTCAGGGCCCCTGGGGGTCAGGGCCCCTGGGCATGTGTCCTGCAAGCATATGCCAGGTAGGTAATATGGCCATAATTACTACTGGTTTAGAAAGCTGGCTAAAGTAACTAGACTGATTTACCAATTTAAAAATGTTATACTGACATGGGCTGATTGAGTGACATAACAAGAGGAAAACTGCTGATGCACAACTAAGTTTCAAAATTTCACCTTATGTATTCTACTATTCTAACCCCAACTGAGTCTGTATGTATATTTTTTTTACAAAAAAAAACATTACCCAGGTCCGGACCTCAGTGTCCTCATATGTAACTACAGCCACCCTGCCGCCATGACATCATCACCCAGAGACTAGAAGATAATATCCAAGGAAATGAAAGAGAGTCTTACAATTCTTTGAAATCTTAGAAGCCCTGTGTCAAAAAAACTATTCACTATTCGCTTCTTGCATTCCGTCTGCAACTCAATAGGCAGTTCTGTGGATTTGGATTGGAGTCTCAATTCTATTGGTATTGAGTTATATTTGATGCTTATCACTCCTTTACCAATTGTAGTCAAATTGAATATCATACTCATAAACATTGTGTTTAAACTGTGTACTTGTCTTTCAAGTCTCCATACCTGTGAACTCACATAACTTTTCACTCACCAGTTTGGCCATCATGTCTTTATTGTCTTAGGTGTCTCTCAAGGGGAAATCATTTCATTCTCATGCTATGCAGCCTCGCTGCGACTCAATGATATAACAGGTGTTATTGGAGTTGTTTAGAAATGCTAAATGGCTTAGAGGTAGGACTTATTCTCACCTAATACTTTAATACTCATTAATTCCTGCTTCAGTGACTTACCTCTTCTGATCCTCCCCCCCGCCTCACCCACAGCCACGCCCGTCAGAGGAGAGGTGGTCAGCCAACGGGCCCCGCGGGAGGGACAGGTGGACAGAGTGAAGAGTGGGGGAGGGATGAAGAGGATGGTGATTTAAGAGTGCTTAAAGGCTCATGCATAACATTTGTTTGTGTGTCATCTAGAGGCACTGATAGGAGAGTACTACATACACACTGACCTGAGCTCATAATTACTCTAAAGAGCACCGAAGAGACTTAAGTAATTGATTGATGGATAGATACTCAGAGATACACATTTTGAGACACATTGTTAGTATGGTTATAATTAATTCATAACAAATACAAATGTTTTATTTTCCAGCGAGTGAATGTCTTGTTTTACAGGGTCATCCCATAGTAGTACAATGTCCCCGAAGCAAAATAGTGTTAAGTGCCTTGTTCAAGGGTACAGACAGATTTTTCACCTTGTCGGCTCGGGTATTCGAACCAGCGACCTTTCGGTTACTGACCCAGCACTCTATAATTGTCTTTATTCTTGAGTGACGTTGGAACAAATTGAAACTATTTCTACTGCTTTTTGTTATGGAAAAAAGTGTGTACCACAGTGTGTACCAGAGAGGTTTACTACAAAGCAGGATCAAGGAGTTAGCCAGCCAGCTAATTTACCTAAATAATCTAAGTGTAGCTTTTTCAATGAACCAGAAAATCCTTGTTATTTCTGGTTGTTTATCAAAAGTTAGCTGGCTAACTCATTGATCCTGATTTATTGTATCCCCTCTTGGTGCACTCGCCTCCACTTAGTCTTAATGCAATACAACATGTATCATGTCAAATCCTAACTGGGGTCCCACGCTGAGGGCCCAATGAATGTGCAGCTGGTGTACAAACACAGTCAATATCATGTCATCCTTCATCTGTTACTAAATGATTGTGATAGAGGATCTTGCATTAGCGCATCGATCGAGGAGACAGGTTTCATTTAGCTCCGTGTGACCAGTGTCAGGTCAGTAGGTTCCTGCTCCAACTGGTTGGGTCCTTGTTGTGTGTGTGTGTGTCTGTATGTATGTGTTCGAGCCTCAGAGCACGTGACAGTGTGCAACTATGTGTCAGAGGGGGACGCCCTGCCCGCCACCGTCCGTCTGTTCGCTCTTGATGAATTCATGCGACAGCGGGGAGGAGGGGAGAACTTGGAGGAGGCTTCTAGGAAGCCGCTGGGCAGCGGGGAAGACGACTTGAAGGCGAAAGAGGCGAGGAGGACTTGGAGGCTAAAAGCAAGGCGCTGGTGAGGCTCGGTGAGAGAGATTACCGTGATCCGTTAGGCCTGATTGTCTTTGCCCCCAGTCAGTGTCACGCCCTATAAGAACTGCCCCTACTAGCTGGATACCAGGGGGGCGGAGGGTGGAAGGAAGACGTGTTAGCAGGATACGTTTAAGGTGCTAGCAGTCAGGGTGTCCAAGAACACTGGACTTAACTGGCCAGAGTAATCTGGGTCTGTGCATCGGTGGGAACTCGTTCCATAAGCAGACATAACCTACTCCTGAAGCTGCCATTTGATGACTGATAAGCTCACACTCGTCTAAGTGAGACAGATCACTCCCTCTCGGAGTTCAGTGTTACCAGGTGACAAAAGCTGACCTGTTCCTCTCACCCCTCAGACAGATGTCTCACCTTTTTGGGGAAATGTATACAAAGTCCCGTTGTGTTTGACCGGCTCCTCTCACCCTGAGACACAAGCACTTCTCACATTTTACTGAAGTGTAGTCCTATTTGGTTTATAGTTAGGATATTACTTAAGTAATTAAAAAAACAACATTTCCATGTAGTCAAAAGCTACTTCTGATTTAAAAAAGAAGAAGTCATAGTTAAGTTTTAACATGTTGTTAATCAGTCATGACCTATCAGCTTGAGAGTGACCTCAGTTGAGTGACTCAACAACTTCTACTTGGAGAATGTAGGGCAGATTTGATTTCCCTTTTCTAGTTGGTGACATTTTATTTAACTTACCTCAATGTTGTTTCAATGACACACAATGACTCAAAATGCACCTTGAGATAACCAGACAGCATTTATCCTGTACTGCATCATACAGTTATGTTATTCAACTCTGCATAGAGACAGAGTCGTGGTTCAATTCAATTCCATACAACTTTACTTATCCCCTAAGGGGCAATCAATTAAGAAGGGCATTGATTGATTGATTTACCAGTCAAGTGCACTCTAATGGTCAATCAACAGAGGTAGCCTGTCATTAGCAGCACGCAATAAGGTTTTAATGGTGAACCTTTTCAATGACTGACTGTTTAACATGCTGTGGCCATAAACAACAGGTCATTCAGCACTACTTTAATATACGTGTACGTCCCAAACGGCACCCTATTCCCTTTACAGTGCACTACTTTCGACCGTGGCCCATAGGGCTGTTAAATGTAGTGCACTATAAAGGGAATAGGGTGCCATTTTGGGACACACATTGACTCTCCAGTCCTAGTTTTGGGGTCACTCCTTCCTCACTCCACAAGCCCCCCCCCCCCCCAAAAAAAAACCCACCACTAGGCCGGGGTATCCAGCTGGTCTGGCCTCCCCCCCGTAGTACAGAAGCTGTCCACACACACACACTGTGTGAAACACACCTCCTCTCCTCCTCCTCTCCTTGCTAATCCAGTGGTAGGCCTCCTGCTAGCTCCACATAGAGGCCAGCCCTAATTGCTCTTGTCGTAAAGCTCCCTGACCCAAATAAGCTGCAGCTCTCCAAAGCTGTGGAGATAAACCCCACTTTACCTCACCAAACCTGCTTAATACCCCCCCCAAACACCATGGATGGGACGAGGTGGGGGTTACTAAGGAGGGGTCTGAGGGAGACACTGAGGAGAAGGGTAGGGAATCAGAGAGAGAGGAAGAGACAATATGCTAATAGTCATTGGTCCTGTGAGATAAAGGAGAGGAACACAAAAAATAAACGACAAAAGAAAAGAATGTTGAAGGAAGATTTAAAAAAAATATGATATGGTTGTGAAGTGGAGTTATTGGGGTGAGAGAGGAGATGTGTATCAGTTTAGATAGGAAGACTTCCAAGAAATGTTCAGCTGGTGTTGAGATTATGAGCTGAACGGGTTGGTATGATGAACCAAGTGTCCAGCAGCAGTGATAGCGTGTTATTCACTTTGTCTCTCCACCTGGTTCGGGAACGCAAGGCGGCTTAGCCACAAAAATGTCACTTTGTCACGAACGTCCTCACGTGGCAACCGTCACACCACTAGTCAGCTAACCTCATTAACTTGTGTTGTTGCTATTAAGTTTCTCTATAAAACGGAGATGAGAGATTGTCATATAAATGTATACTTTTTATACCGTAATCCCTTGCGACAGACTGTTTCGCAAGTCTTTAGTCCCTACTCGTTATGAAAAAATATAGCATTTCCAGTTTGGTTTTCAGATATGCCTATACGGCTGTGTTTACACAGGCAGACCAATTTAGATTTTTGTTGGGATCTGATTGGAAAAAAATACCAATATTAGTGGAAAAATATCAGAATTAGGCTGCCTGTGTAAACGCAGCCTATGAAGGCCTATGATTCCCCCTAGAAATACATTAGGTTAGAAAAAAACCAAAACACCACCATGAAGTGAAAAACATCACTTGCGGCTGGGCCATTCTAGTGTTGCTCTGTAGTTCCCTCTTATTGGAAGACTTCTAGGCTACGTCCCAATAATATCTCCTTTGTTCACTTCACTACACTGATTTGAAAGGACATTACTGATATAATAAGAAATATGGTGGGAACTTCCACTAACCCTTGACTCCACCTCGTCCACCCTCCCAATGCTTCCAGATTTGTGGGAAACTAGTGAACGATCGCACATTTCAAAATAATTTGATATTATTGGGACGCAACCCTACTAGATGTGTGTCTGCCTTACAGATCTAATTCAACATACCCCTATCAGGCGTTAGGCAAATCACAGGGCTCGGTAGAGTTTACTTCAATACAGGTCATGTTGATTAGTAAAAAGGGGCCTTTAATTGGATGTTAGGCCAAATCACCTTTGGCGTCAGCTCCCATCGGTTTAGGGATATCTTTTAAACTCAGACATGTTGTGGCCTCACAAGCTGTGAACAACACCACACTACAGATACGGTTTGCTCGGATGGAAAGACACAAGTTCACTTGCAAATACATGAATGGATAACTGTCCATTGTTTTATATATGTTGACTTTTCCACTTCCTGAATTGACAACGGAATTCATTAAAAAACGGGAGAGAAGTTGAGATATACCGAATGTGTAGTTTTTCATCCAATCATCTAAGTCAGTACCCCCAACAGCACACATTTAAATTTTAGCCCTGGACAAGCACACCTGACTCAACTAATCATCAATCCCTCAATGAGTAGAATCAGGTGTGTTTCTCCAGGGCTTCAACAAAAATGTGTGCTGTTGGGGGTACTGGAGGACTGGAGTTGAAGACTTATCTGAGATGTAAACACCTTCCCAATCATCTAAGAAGTATATGGTTAGCATGAAAATCTTCTGGATTGACGTACTCAGGAACTTGATTTAGAATCAACAGAACAAGAACTGTAGTCCTACAAGATATATCCTCTGAACATAGAGAACCTTCACTCCATTGCCTTCTGCTGGTGTGTGTTGCTACTACACACAAGTGTGTGCCAAAAAAGCGTTCTACATAGCAAATTGAAATGGTCAAAAAATATTTAGATCGTTTTAAATAATGTAGTAACATAGATCAGCCAATTAACTTCCACTCCAAATAGGACATTTAATGAAAAGCAATTTAAGAATGAAGTTAAAGTTTTGTTGTATTTTAATAGGAATCCAAACAAACCATGGACATTTACTTTCAGACAACTTGAACCACTCTCAAGTCAGGGAGAAAACATTACATTTGAAAAATATCTCACTAATATGTAAACTTTCAAAATGCAATTAAAAATGTACTCCCAAATAACTAAAAACAACATTTATTAGTGGTTGGAGTACAGAGCTTCTCTGTGCTACAGTAAGTTCTTCACAGGTCTAACGAGTCAGTCCCCATCTATGCAGAAAATAGTAGTACTGTACCATATGTTCACACGCCAAATATCCAGGATGCAGACTATGGGTAGGTCCCGATTGGCACCCTATTGTTCCATTAGTAGTCTATAGGGAATAGGGTGCCATTTGGGACGGACGCTAGGGCCTACACACTGTACGTGACCTGAACAGCTGATCACCTTTAAGAAAACAACATCAGTGTTCACAAAACACTTCACACTTCGAATATTCACAAACCATAACAATCTAATCTTTTATAAATAAGTGAGCATTTCAATTAAATAGAGTATTTTTGTCAGTAGTAGTGAATAACATGTATATTATCCATTGCTTTTACAGTCTCTCTAAACATTCATCAGTGTTTGTAAAACCTGCAGGTATTAAATAACTAACTTTTTCCAGTTAACACGCTGGTATCATAACAGTGGTAGACCGAGACCACTCACTCTTTCCTGCTACATAGACTGCATCTCTCTATGGTAGTGTCCCAACTTATATAGAACAAGGTCATATTTACAAAATATTCTGTGTCACAAATACTCTGTAAGTAAAAAGTTTCAATGTTTTGTTCTCCTTGAGCTGGATGAAGGTCAGAGGGCACTGGAAACCACTGGAAATGATAGGACCACCCTCACTGTAAATACATAGGTAACGATGATGAAGAAACCCTAGAAGTCAGGTGTCTCTCCAGGGGTTGAATGAAAGAAAAATTTGCAGAAATTGATGGACCAGACTGGCTCATGTTGTAGTGTAGGGAGTCATTTGTTGATTTCTTGATGGACAAAAGTCTTGTGAACTTCTCCAAATCAACCCCTAGAGCCATACTTAGGGGAGAAGTGATCCAATGCTGAATCACACTATAGGGCCAGACCGTACTGTTGGCTTGGATATCATCCCTAGCACGATACCAGCAACTATGGTGGCTGCGTAACCAGGCCAACCCATTGATTCACCGTATAGTGTCAATCAGGCACCAGTGTTCTCACCTGGTCTCCTCAGCAGCGTCGAGGGGAGGAGGGGTACTTGGTCTTCAGGCCCTCCTTGAAGCTGCGGAAGAGCAGGCGGTTCCTTCGGTTCTCCTCGTCTTTCCTGCTGTGGAACTCGCCCTGAACTTTGAACCCTTTGTGCACCACGAAGGCAGAGTTCAGCACGGAGAACCTGTAGCCTGCCACATGGAGCTCACAGGCCTAGGGAGGGGAGAGGAGAAGAGGTAAGGGGGACAACATGAAATGGGGATTACTTTATTCAGCTAAAAGTTTCTCCAGAGATGTTCGATCGGGTTCAAGTCAGGGCTCTGGCTGGGTCACTCAAGGACATTCAGAGACTTGTCCCAAAGCCACTCCTGCGTTGTCTTGGCTGTGTACTTATGTAACAGTATAACTTTAGCCCGTCCCCTCGCCCCTACCCGGGCTCGAACCTGGGACCCTCTGCACACACCGACAACAGTCACCAATGAAGCATTGTTACCCATCGCGCCACAAAAGCCACAGCCCTTGCAGAGCAAGGGGAACAACTGCTTCAGGTCTCAGAGAGAGTGACATCACTGATTGAAACGCTATTAGCGTGCACCACCGCTAACTAGCTAGCCATTTCACATCGGTTACACTCACCTCCCTTTTGACCTCCTCCTTTTCTGCAGCAACCAGTGATCCGGGTCAACAGCATCAATGTAACAGTTTTTAACTTCAGTCCGTCCCTCGTCCCTACCCGGGCTCGACCCTCTGCACACATAGACAACTGACACCCACATAGCATCGTTACCCATCTCTCCACAAAAGCCGCAGAGCAAGGGGAACAACTACTTCAGGTCTCAGAGAGAGTGACGTCACCGATTGAAGCGCTATTAGCGCGCACCACCGCTAATTAGCTAGCCATTTCACATCGGTTACACTTAGTCATTGTCCTGTTGGAAGGTGATCCTTCACCACAGTCTGAGGTCCTGAGCGCTTTGGAGCAGGATTTCATTAAGGATCTCTGTACTTTGCTCCATTCATCTTTCCCTCAATCCTGACTAGTCTCACAGTCCCTGCCAATGAAAAACATCCCCACAGCTTGATGCTGCCACCAGCATGCTTCACCGTAGGGATGGTGCCAGGTTTCCTCCAGACGTTATGCTTGGCATTCAGACCAAAGAGTTCAATCTTGGTTACATCAGACCAGAGAATCTCGTTTCTCATTGTTTGAGAGTCTTTAGGTGCCTTTTGGCAAACTCAAAGTGGGCTGTCATGTGTCTTTTACTGAGGAGTGCCTTCTGTCTGGCCACTCTACCATAAAGGCCTGATTAGTGGAGTGCTGCAGAGATGGTTGTCCTTCTGGAAGGTTCTCCCATCTCCACAGAGTAACTCAGGAGCTCTGTGTCAGAGTGACCATCGGGTTTTCTGACCAAGGCCTTTCTTCCATTTAAGAATGGAGGCCACTGTGTTTTAGGGGACCTTCAATGCTGCCAAAATGTTTTGGTACCCTTCCCCAGATTTGTGCCTCGACACAATCCTGTCTGAGCTCTAAGGAAAATTTCTTCGATCTCATGGTTTTGACATGCACTGTCAACTGTGGGACCTTATATAGACAGGTTGTGTCTTTCCAAATCATGTCAACTGAATCAATTGAATTGACCACAGGTAGACTCCAATCAAGTTGTAGAAACATCTCAAGGATGACCAATGGACACAGGATGTACCTGAGCTCAATTTCGAGTCTCCTACCGAAGGGTCTGAATAATTATGTAAATAAGGTATTTCTGTTTTTATTTTTTATAAATTTACAAAAATATCTGAAAACCTGTTTTCGCGTCATCATTATGGGGTATTGTGTGTAGATTCCTGAGGATTTATTTTAAATCTATTTTAGAATAAGGCCATCACATAACAAAACGTGAAAAAAGTCAAGTGGTCTGAATACTTTCCAAAGACACTATATATTTTACTGCAGTGCAAGGGTTCTGCAGTGTACGGTGTCAGTTGATGTAGTGAAGCCCTAACTGTGTGCAACGATACACACACACACGTGCCGCATCTCCACTGCAATCTAGAGTACCCGGTTACCCGTATCCATACAGCACATACCTGGCTGATGCGGTTGAAGCC
Organism: Oncorhynchus nerka; assembly: GCF_034236695.1. Taxonomy (NCBI): domain Eukaryota; kingdom Metazoa; phylum Chordata; class Actinopteri; order Salmoniformes; family Salmonidae; genus Oncorhynchus; species Oncorhynchus nerka. The sequence goes on from NC_088407.1 coordinate 21,635,199, forward strand.
GTACTGCCTGAAGTTCTCGTCATACAAGGGCACGGTGCGGTGCCCGATGTAGAAGGGCTCCCAGGGGTCCACCCAGGATAATGTATAGGCCACATCCAGGGGGCCCAAACCCTGACTGTGTCTGTTCACCCACTGAGAGTAGTTTGTGGGGGCCTGGCACCGCGGGCATAGCTCCTCGTAGAAGGGCCTCACCTCGCCCACCTGATACAGCTGCACCAGCTCCGACTTGGTGGCAGGCATCTTGCGTACGTGGCGGATCTCGAAGGCGGGCAGCACGAAGACCTCGTCCGTGGCGGGTTCACGTCTCATGACCAGTGCCAGAAACTGCTGGTGGAGGTCAGCACTGGGCGCCATGTCGATGTCGATGACCAGGATGTAGTTGGCTTCCGTGCCGCCACGGGCAACGTTCCGAAGGAGATTATTCGGGTAGGAGACGTTTCCATTTCCACCGATGGCATAGTTCTGGTATTTGTCTCGGTGCGTCTCGAGCCTGGCAAACACAGCGGCACAGTCCTCAAGCCCGGTGAAATGCTCCCGGTCCTGCTCTGGGAAACTGGCCATCTGCCCAGAGTGGCACACCAAGTGAAAGTCCACCAAGGCCTGGATCTGAGGGCAGAAGATGGTGAGGGCGTAGACCAGGGCTGTGGCAAACTTGACATCTTGGCCATGAGCGAATATGGCCACAGAGAGAGGGTTTTGCCACCTTTCCACTAAAGAATTCAGGTGGTGCAAGTTGTTGATGGATGTGTGCGTTGCTAAGGCCAAGAAGTGAGAGCTGGCATCCGCTCCTGGTTTCTGATTGGTAGAGAAATCGCTTTTTATCAAGTTCTTGTACACGCGGTATTGTCCGCTGGGATCAAAGATACCCCCTGTGGACAGAGAGTACCTGAGACGCTCTTTCCGTGAGTTTTTCTCCGGGTTGGCATTTTTCTTGCCAGAGCTCCCGAAGAGCTCTGAGTATCGGTAGCGCTGCTGCTTACCGTGCAGTTTCGATAGGAAGGAGAGGTAGATCATTTGTAAGAGTGCCACGAGCACCAGAGCGCCGAGCACCACTTTGAACGCGGAACATTTCTTAGATAAATGCATTCCCGACCTTTACATGTACACCACATGCAGCAAGTCAAAACTACTTGAGCAATATGCCCCAGGAAGGTATCAAATCTACCACTGCTAGTTGGCTAGCTAGCTAGTTAGCTACACGGCGCTAGCTAGCTAATTTGGCAATTTGGGTACGTGGGGGAGCTCGAATATCTCGTGTCGTTGACACCACGCAGTGCTGCCACAGGGTTCGATTTTAGATCGTGAAATCATTGTACGTGCCTCCTTCATATCTGATGCTTTGCGGTTCTGTTTATCTCATAGCGTTTCAGGAACATCAACAAGACGTTAGGACGTGTTATTCTTCTTCGATGGGGTTTATCAGCGATTGGCATCCAACTTTATGGTGCATTACCGACACCTACTGTACTGGAGTACGGAGAGAAACCAAATCCTACATGCCAGCTCCGTTGCTCTTAAAAATATAAAATATGTGTGACTATATCTAATGACGTTCTACTCAATATACTCTAAACTAATTTCCTGTATCCCCTTCTCCCTCATACTGGATCTCAGCAATACATGCTCCAAGGTGTGTGTTCCCTGGCAATAATCACATTTTCCTGTTGGATGCTTTCCGATCACATTTAAGTTCTTATTTAATTAGCCGTGTCCCAACCTTAATCTTGTAAAAATAGCCTCCTCTCTTCTGTCCCTTCCTCTCGACCTCCCCTCCTTTCCTCTGTACTGGAAATAAATGCCTTCCCTTGGTATCTGTAGTCTCTCCAACACTCCCAGATCAACAACTGGAGGCAGGAGAAGCCATGGTGGATGTGCAGGAATAGCTACTGTTAGACTAAACTCCCTTGCATACAGTCCCATCTCCTTCACCTGGGTATTACCCACCCACCCAAAGCTTGTGTTCTGCCTTCGCCAATTCCAATTCCTCCTTTGGCCGCTTTTCCTTCCAGTTCTCTGCTGCCAATGACTGGAATGAATTGAAAAAAATCACTGAAGCTGGAGACCAATACTTCCCTCACTAACTTTAAGCACCAGCTGTCAGAGAAGCTCACAGATCACTGCACCTGTACATAGCCCATCTGTAAATAGCCCATCCAACTACCTCACCCCCTCCTTTGCACCCCAGTATCTCTACTTGCACATTCATCTTCTGCACATCTATCACTCCAGTGTTTAATTGCTAAATTGTAATTATTTCCCCACTATGGCCTATGTCCTTATCTTACCTCATTTGCACACACTGTAAATATACTGTTTCTCTATTATGTTATTGACTGTATGTTTGTTTATTCCATGTGTAACTGTGTGTCGCACTGCTTTGCTTTATCTTGGCCAGATCCCAGTTGTAAATGAGAACTTGTTCTCAACTAGCCTACCTGGTTAAATATAGGTGAAAAAAATGGCAGCTGCTGTCTCCTAATCTGCAATGGCATATCCCCCATCTCCACCTGTAGTGCAGCCACTGGGGATGTCCGAAACACCCCTCTACATATTCCGAGTCCTTGCTCCAGTATGACATCTAGCCTTTCCAATGAGGTCCGGGCTGCCCAACCATACGCAATACTGCCATAGTCTATTACAGATTGGATCAATGCAACATACATTATCCTCAATGAGGAACGCCCAGCCCCTCACTCCTTCCCTGTCAGACAGTGCATCACATTTGAGCACCTTCTTACACTTTCCCAACACTCAATGTGTTCTGCCCAGGTCAGTCTAGTGTCAACGTTTACCCCAAGGAACCTGAAGAACCCCACCCTCTCCAAGTTTTTCCCATATAACCTCAAGCATACCTCATCTCCCACCTTCCTTCTGGTAAAGAACACTGTCTGAGTTCTCTACAGAGAACCGGAATTCCCACATTAATGCCCACTGCTCTACCTCCTCAATTGCTTCCTGTAACTTCCTTACTACGTATGGCACATTTCTTCCCCTCTTCCATGAGGCCCCATCATCTGCAAATAACAACCTCCCAATATCTGGCTGTACCCGAGAGTAAACATTATTGATCATGATTGAGAACAACAGAGGATGAATCACACTCCCCTGTGGTGTACCATTATCCACCAGGTAGCTGCCTGATAGTGACTTCCCCACCCTTCCAAACAGGAAATCCTTTATCCAGTTGTACGTTCTTCCTCCTACCCCAATGATATCAAGCTTGATTAACAACCCCTCCTTCCACATCATATCATACTTCTCCACATCAAAAAAACAGCTACAACAGTCTCCTTGTTCACCTGAGCCTTCCTGACCTCTGTTTCTAAGCAGAGCACTGGGTCCATAGTTCCCCTACCGTTCCTGAACCCACTCTGATGTTGCGATACTAACCCCCTGCTCTCCAGGAAGTAAGTTAGCATCCCTCCTATCCTCCCTCCTATCTAGTGCCCCAGGATGCTCCTCTCTCGTTCTCCCTCTGTCCCTGACAAATTTGCTGAGCTATGCACTTGGACAAATGCTTTGGCCATCATCTCTCATCATCTGTTACTGCCACATCCTTCCCACTCATCAACACTGGATAATCCCACTCCCTTCTGACCCCACTCATCCTCTTAATCATCCTCCACACTTCTCTCGCAGGTGTCACCCTTCCAATGGTGTCACAGAACCGACGCCAACATGACCTCTTTGCCTGACAGATAGTTCTCACCAGGGCCTGATAATACTGAATCAGATGTTGGAAGTTATGCATCCTTTTCAGTATTCTAAATGCCCTGTTCCTACTTCTCAGCATTGCCACACTCTTCTGTCCACCACAGGACTGCTTTCCTCCTTCTCCTCCCTGAACTCTTAGGTATAGCCTCAGTAGCTGCCCCCACTAACGCTGTTCTCACGCAGTTATTCATACTATCCACATCCCCTCTCATATCCACCTGAGCCATCACCTGCTCACTCAGCTCCTGAAATTGATCCCACTTTGTCCTTCCAAACACCCACCTGCCTACTCCATCCACTGACACCTCGTCCTCACTCCGGCCTACTGTGCATACTATGGGGTAATGATCACTCCCTACTGTCGACTCCTTCCATACCTCCCACTCACAGATTCCTGCCATCGCACTAGATACCAGAGTGAGGTCCAAGGTAGAGCCTTTCCCTGTGGCTACATCAATCCTGGTCCCCCGGCCATCATTCAGGCACAACAGATCTTTAATTTCTATTAGATTTTCTATTACTTGGCCATTTCCATCCATCTGCCCCCCCCCCATTAAAATCCCCACACCACATTACTTCTATCCTGGCCCTCCACCCTCTTCAGCACTTCCAGGTCCAATATCTTCCAGGGGTTTTAGTTGTTCACTACCACTAGCACCCGTACTTGCTTTTAAAAGGTAGCACATCACCCCCCCCCCTACATCTCTGTCTTTATGAACCACAAGTGGTGCAGTGGTCTAAGGCACTGCATCGCAGTTGCTAGCTGTGCCACTAGAGATCCTGGTTTGAGACCAGGCGCTGTCTCAGCCGGCCCATTGGGCGACGCACAATTGGCCCTGTGTCATCCGGGTTAGGGAGGGTTTGGCTGGCAGGGATGTCCTTGTCCCATCACGCTCTAGTGACTCCTGTGGCGTGGCAGGCTGGGCGCATGCATGCTGACACGGTCACCAGGTGTACGGTGTTTCCTTGGACATGTTGGTGTGGCTGGCTTCTGGGTTAAGAGGGCATTGTGTCAAGAAGCAGTGCGGCTTTGTTGGGTTGTGTTTCTGAGGACTCAGGGATCTCAACCTTCGCCTCTTCGGAGACCGTACAGGAGTTGCAGCGATGAGACAAGACTGTAACTACCAATTGGATACCACGAAATTGCAGATTTTCTTTACAAAAATATCTATGTACACCATATTGCCGCCCAACTGCCCCGTAATCCCCGGTCTAGATGCTCCTAACCATCTCTCCCTTGAACCTGTATCTCCCTGGATCACCCTCACTGCCTCTGCATATGACACTCCTCTCTCCACTCTCACTTGTTGCACCTCCACTGCCTGCTTCATTGCCTCACACCCACTATGAGCACCCCCACAGCTGCAGCACTTTGGTTGTACACCATCCCCACACTTCCTATACTCACGCTCCCCTCCACACCTGGCACACCTCTTTTTCTCTTTACAGACTGTTGCCACACGCCCAAACTTCTGGCAGTTATAACATCTTAAAGGCTTTGGTACATAAGCCCTCACCTAATAACTCATATATCCTATGGTTACTTTATTTGGCAGTACCCTGTCCTTGAAGTGTAACAGAATAGACAGTAACAGAATCTACCGTAACTCCACCCCTTGTTGCTTGCAATCTTTGAATACACTAAAACGCCTCCTCTCAAATTGTACCTCTTTAGTGCTAACACTCGCAGGCACTCCTGTTATCACCCCTTTAATCCACTGCTTCCCTGCTTGATCAGTCCAGCTGCTCGACACCACCTTACACTTCCCTATTTGCGCCACTCTGAGAGCGTTTTCCCTCTGCGCCATGTCCTTACAGAAAACCAACAAGCTCCCATCTCTTAACATTTTAGCATTGACAACTTCCCCAATCAACTCTTTTATCACAGCCGTCAACCTTATCGTACTCATCGCCCCAACTCCTCCTTCCTCCCTAAACTTCAGAATCACTTTATGGTCCTCACCTCCATGCTCCCCTCGCGATTTATCTTGCCCTTCCTCGGCACTTTCTACCTCCGAACTGCGGCTAGCTTTGGAAACTATGTTGCTCTCCTCAAACTTCATTTTCTGCCCCATAGACCTCACGCTCCCCTTCTCCCTTTCAATCCCGCTTTATTTTTCTTACTCCCTCCTTCATTCGTACCACTATGCTTCACTTTCTTATCCATCACTATCTCCTGTCATCTCTGACCCAATCTCAGCACAGCCGTGCCGAGTAAAGTTTGATTGTTTTTTAAATCAAAGATTGATCGCTAGCCTCAAGCTCAGACTCGAAGCCTTGTGTGTTTGGAGTAGGGGCAACTGTGATATTGTCTATGCGCTTTTCATGTTACCACAAACCCTAAAATAGAATGGCATATAGAGTTTGACATAATGGAGCATTTTTTGTGTTCCTAGCAAACAGCTGGACATTCAAATATGCTGTGCGGCTAGCTAGCACTTTTATGAAAATGGTATATTGAACATGAAAAGCTAATATAGCAAAATTAATCAATTGAGATAAATTGTATTGTTGCTTCTAGAGTATACGTAGAGGACGAGGTGGCCGAGTGGTTAAGGCGATGGACTGCTAATCCATTGTGCTCTGCACGCGTGGGTTCGAATCCCATCCTCGTCGGCAATTATTTTCCCATCTCACGAATAGTAGTGCTACAAACACTATCTGCTAAATAGTCCATATCCGTGTTTGTTGAAATTAAGACGATCTTCGTCAAAACCACCAGTACCTTTGAAACTATTCTAATGTTACATTAAAACATATGTTGCGAATTAGTATAGCCAAACTATTTACTTACTTTACTATTTACTAAATTGTGATAGATGTATGAATGATCGATTGTATACAGTAAGTACCAAGAGCATGTTCATGTTGCTGTGTACAGTTCCATCACCTACCCTGGACACACAATCCAAACCTTTTTTGTATGGGTACTGTATGAACGTCATTAACGCACCCTTCTAACAGGTACTGTATAGTTTACTTGCGCCGGGGGATGGCATGCCATAGCTCTGTTCATGACAGCTGGTAGGTCCATCCTCTGAAGATGTTGTCCAGGTTTGTTTCATGTGGTATTTCAGGTATTTGCCCATGAAAGGGTCCCCACAGAACGAGACTGCTGGCGGCTTGCTAAAGACGCTTTAAACAGTGACCACCAGCAAACTGATTGTATAATATGACTTATATATTATGTATATACAGGCAAAAAGCAGCAGACATCAGAAACCATGTTTACATTTATTTTTATTCCTAAACATTCACACACAAAAAAAACTAATTTTCTCCACACAACTACATGGTGATAGATTATGTAGTTTAGGGCTGTGTGCTTCAGATACTTTGGGGGCACTTAAGACTATACCAATACATCAGCTGTCAGAGACTGGGCGTGTCTGAAATGGCACCCTCAGCAAAAGTAGTGCGCTATATAGGGAACAGGCTGCCGTTTGGGAGGCTGATTTTACGTTATCCAGATACTCTGGGCACACTGTTTTTCTTTCTTCTCAAATGCACATAGAAATGTGAGTTATATATCTGTCATTATCATTGAACACAAGTCTAAGAAGCAGCAAATATGTTCTGTGCGCACAATTTCTATGCTCCCTGATCTTAAGTTTCATTTTTTGCCTCTTAATTTAGGTTTTGTACACCAGCTTCCAACAGCTGGAAATACAATATTTTGGTTATGGAAAAATATATTTCACAGCAGTTTAGAGCATACAATGATTTTCTACACTTGCTTGTTTTGTCACAAACTGAAATTAGGAGAACTACTCAAATTTTAGCAATGAGGAAATGGCGGAGCTATTTCTGCACAGTGCACCTTCAAGAAAGATTGAAACGATACAGTGTGTTGTTATGAAGTGTTTTTCCAATCAGATTGTCATTCCTTTTGCAAGCATTATTTTACAGCATGCCAGAGACAAACCTCAAAAACAGAGCCCCCAACAACAGGATCAGAATATACATTGAAATATGACTGACAATAGAGTATAAATAAACTTCAAATCAATACATGGTCATCAAGAAGGCATGTCTTTTACAACAATCATCCCGTAAGATTTTGATGAAACACTGTCTTGAGTAAAAGGCAAAAGGCTTGTAATTAAACCAGAGTGTAAGTGAAATGTTAGTTTAAGTTTTGTTGAACTACAGGTGAAAAGGGATCACTTTGATCTGAAATGAATGTTCTGGATAATCTGGCCCTTGTGACATTGGTTAATTATATAATTTCTTTCATGCAAGACACAAGACAAACTCTGCCTTTGAAACGCCTTCCAGGATCTGTGCTGACTCGATGCTCGGTGGCATTCCGCACAATTTCCTATCGTACTAAAGTCTCCACACACAAAGCTACGAAACTAGAACACCGGCACCGCCTTTAGACCCGCCCCCATTGGAGGTAGCTGCCGATTTGCCCTGTCCTTCCTCTCCTTCTCCCACCAATCGGATATTGTATTTTTCCCGATACTCCGTGAGCTCCCGGCCTTTTGTCTGCATCTGTATGTTGAGGGACTCTACAATCTTTGATATCTGTAAGGAAAAGAGAGGGGACAGCAGAATTATAATCATGATGTATGATCAGCAGTGATTTAGTTTTACAAGATAGTATTGCAACAACCTATAGCATTGGTAATTATGTTAAAGGAAAGACGCACCATAATTAACGTTGATCGTGTGCAGTTGATTATGTGCTGGGTGTCAACGAACGGTAGTGATTTAACATGTAGAATTGTCAGGAAATGAAAATAAAGTAAAGGCCGGCATTCTTGTCGGAGGCGATTGGAACGGCCACCTACTATTTTTAAGTACACTTGGCCGTCAGTTGCTCTAGTGCTTTTTCTTTATTAAAAACACTTCCAAGCGAGATTGCCCTCTTGGGAACGTTATGCGACTGGAGTGTTTGGACTGTAGTGTGCCTGGAGTACTTTGGAACCAGAAGGTTAGAGGTTTTCTTCCCCAGTCGGACTATGCTCATGGCCACCACATCATGTACATATTGACAGTTGATATATTAATGGCATCTTCTCATCAAGCAATCTTATTTTAGACAGCCCTTTTTACAACAGCAGTCATTACAAAGTGCTTTACAGCAACCCCGGATTATACCCCAAAGAGCAAAGCAAACAAAAGCTTACCTGTTCTTTATTGCTTCCCAGAGCTGGTAAGACTTCCTTAACCGTCCTCTCCACAAGCACCCCGCCCACCAGTCGGAAGCACTTTCTGGTTGGATCCACGTCTTTTAGGGTCTCGATGACTAGGCTGAGAAAAAAAAGAGGGAAGTTGTGACAGGAATGTAATAAGGGTGAATATCAAAAATCAAAAAGTTAAGACATTATATTCCTCCCTTTGGACCCTTTTTCCTCCAATGCATTTTGAGAGGGAGGCGAGGAGAGGAAATGAGGAATCCAGGGAAGACTTGATTCACCCCCCAGTGTCCAAATCTCTCATCTCTAACACCTTACAGGTGAGATCATTCCTCTCTGTGGCCAAGTCCATAGTCAAGTCCACAGAGGTAAACAGTGAGTGAAATAGAAGCGGTAACTAGTACTGTAGTTACCTGTGCTCGTTGATCTCCATCTCCAGCTCTGCAGCCTTTGAGGCCATGCTGCGCTGTTCTGAGCGCATCCTCTGAAATGCAGCCACAACCTTTTGAACACACCAAACAGATCACATTAAAACATTATCTCATTATAATATATGCCCTTTAGCAAACCCTTTAATACAAAGTGACTGAAAAATCTGGTGACCTGCGGGAAGGCCTGCGTGGGCAACAACTTTAGTCAGTGTCAAAGCTCTCTTACAGTAGTGCATGCATACATACATACATATTCGTACCCGGGTCCCTAGTGGGAGTCGAAACCATGATCCTAGCGTTGCAAGCACCATGCTCTACTAACTCAGGGCAGCCACAACACACAGATTTCTGAACTTACATTAGATTGAACAAAGTTGCAAAAAGCCTCGTTATATAGGCCTACCTGGAAAAGGAAATATTATTAGACCATTTATTGATTAGCTACAAGTAAATACAATAGTCGTTTATTTGTGATTTGTCAAACTGGCAGTATTACTAATGCGGTTCTGTATGCCACTGGTTGGCAAGGGAGAGCGACGCTAATAGCACGAACTGTGACAGGCAGAAATAGTTTCTCATCTGCTCGACAGCACAACTAATCCCTTCCTTGCAATTCGCCTGAGTATCTTACGTTAATGAATACTGATATAAACCTAGTCAGGCTAAAATATTTCAGTTAACTAAAATTATTATAAACTCAATGAGGTATTGTGAATACGACTGATACCAGACTTGGCCTCTAAATCATAAAATATCAGTTTTGAGGAACACACTAGTAGGAAGCAGACGATGGGAGCGAGCTAGCTAGATAGCTAGCTTGCTAAAGTTAACTAGCCAGATGCGTGACTGGCAAGTCCAGGTTTGTATCTCAAAGCCCGCAACTATTAAACAGCATTTGCTAACAACACATTAATATTCGGACAGTTAAGGAGTTAAAGGAGAGTGGGGATACCTGCTCGGCCGACGGCCCTGATTGTTTCCCCCCGATAATGTTGCTGGGTTTGCTAACCGTGCTGCTACTGTTCGCTGCCATCTTGGAAGGGTGTCGCTAGTGGTGGGGGCTGAGGGCCCAAGGCTTACCATCTTGAGCTGTCTCATGTGATTGCCTGTTAGGAAAATCGTAATGAAAACAACACATGAAGAATGTTGTACTAGCTTGTCTCGTAGTCGTGCAATTTGGCGCCGCAAACACAACGTAGGTAGTTACATTGTTGATGTTTTGATACTTTACTGACTGGATTTTGCATTAACTTGAAATTAAAACAGAGTCCAAAGTACAGCACGAGCAAAGAATATACTTTCTGGTGTTGCTCAGTCGGATACAGACAGATTTGTTTTGACACGTCAAGCCAATGTTCGTGCTCAGGTGCAGTTTGAGAAGAACTCGGGTGAAACATTTACTGGACTGTCATTCTTCTTGGGGCTCGAGCTGCATTGGGGTGCATCAAAGGTAACGACACCAGTCAACCTTTTAACGTTGTTTACAATGCATGTGTCTGTTAACATAGCCCATTAAATGGGGGATTAGGGTTGAATAGGTTATTCTAAAATTAAAATGTATTGCCTTTAATTCATTTTCTGTCAAGGTCTACTAGTGTCACTGACTTGTGAATGTAGGTCAATTAGTAATGTTCAGCTATTATAACTAGCCACATATTTTTTACCTCTTACACTAACCCTTTAGATGCTTGACTTTTTTTTTTTTAACTAGGCAAGTCAGTTAAGAACAAACTCTTATTTACAATGTTGTTCTAGGAACAGTGGGCTAACTGCCTTGTCCCGGGGCAGAATGCCAGATTTTTACCTTGTCAGCTCTGGGATTTGATCTAGCAACATTTCAGTTACTGGCTCTATCCATTAGGCTACCTGCCGCCCGACTTAATGTAAACTCAAGTGTCTTTCTTTCCAGGATGTCATCATCATCGCCTCATCCAGTGGCAGCAGTGTGCCAGGTGACCGCAACCCCTGACAAGGAGGCCAACTTCACTGCCTGCAAGCGATTGGTGCAGGCGGCAAAAGAGGGTGGAGCCAGCATGGTTTTCCTACCTGAGGGGTTTGACTACATCGGCTCTAGTCGAGAGGAGACCCTGAATCTGTCTGAGAGGCTAACGGGAGACATTATCTCACGCTACACACTGCTCGCCAAGTGAGTACTCCTAGCTACTGAGTGTGGTTGTCTATTCTATTCATTTCTATTACATCCTCGTCTAATAATAATTATTGAATGGGGGACTTCATCTCATCTTGTTCTGTTATTGATGAGTGTTTTTGCAGTTAATCCACATCTGTCCTTTCTTAGGAAGCTGAGCGTGTGGCTCTCTCTTGGAGGGTTTCATGAGAGAGGGCATGACTGGGAGACGGACAGGCGAATCTACAACAGTCACATCATCATAAATGAAAAGGGTATGAACACACACACACACACACACACACACACACTGAAGTGCTGACACTTTCACTTAACCCTACAGGTGATATAGTGTCCGTATACAGGAAGTCCCACTTGTTTGATGTGGAGCTGCCAGGAAGAGGCGTGTCCTTAAAAGAGAGTGCCTTCACCATACCTGGATCCAGCCTCATTCCTCCAGTTCAAACTCCCATTGGCAAGGTCATTCTATGATTCCACCAATCCTGCTCTCATTGAATTGTTATTGCAACTAACCTCCATCTTTGTACACCAGATTCTTAGATCTACCACCCCAGTATTCTGTCACTGTATTGTGTTCCAGGTGGGACTGGGTATCTGTTATGACCTGAGGTTCCCTGAGCTGTCATTGGCCCTGCTGCGACAGGGGGCGGAGATTCTGACCTACCCGTCAGCGTTCACTGTGGCCACAGGAGCTGCCCATTGGGAGGTGGGATAGATTTTTGCAGAAACACACATCTTCCTCTGTCTTGTACTATAATTTCTACTAGCTACTATTTCTAGCACTGCTATTTCTATGTTTTAATACAAGTTATAACAGTGTTGTTCGAACATGGTCTTGGGGACCCACAGGGTATGCAGGCTTTTGTTCCAGTCCAATACTTACACACCTGATTCAAATCATAAACTTCATTAGTTGATTCAGGTGCCTTAGTACTGGGCTAGAACCCCTGTGGATCCTACTCTTTAGGACCCATATTGAAGAATGTGGACCAATATAAAACACGCTGCTCTTCTAATCGCAGGTGTTGCTTCGCGCCAGGGCCATTGAGACCCAGTGCTTTGTCCTTGCTGCAGCCCAAGTGGGCAGTCACCATGAGAAGCGTTCGTCGTACGGCCACGCCCTGGCTGTGGACCCCTGGGGGGTGGTGATGGGGGACTGTGGAGGAGAGAACACAGGCATGGCTCTGCTGGAGATTGACTTGGAGAAGCTCAGGGACACACAGAGAAACATGCCTGTGCAGCAACATCGCAGAGACACTAGCTTCTACTACAGTTTGGGTGGAAAGGACTGACAATCAAAGGTGTGTCCTAATTCTCCACACTTTTTCTTGAAGTGTGCACTTGTGCACTCCCCCACATAGATTTAACAGCATAGGATTGGCGTAAGCATGTGGCCATTACACCAATCCTATCATTTTTTATCCATGTGGGTACAATCAAATTTCAGGGAAAAGGGTGGAGAATTGAGACATAAGCACGTTCCTATCAGAAAAAAAACACTGGAAGAGCAGATTTACCATGTTAATGATGTCAATGTTGGTATGCTGTATACAACCAGTAGATGGTGATATTGGTATGAGGATTTTACACTCTTTTTTTTTTATATACCACAAATGAGTTATGATGCTGTAATCAAGAAGTTCACCATCTTTTAAAGATGTGATTGACTTTCTGGCTTTTTGACCTTTCAAACAAGAGAAACTAGATTTTCTAGCCACAATCCAATGTTCTCCATGACCAGAAGATATTCCTCTCTTACCAAATGCATGGGGGTTTCCAATGAAGCACTGTATGTGTGTGTTATGATGGATGAAATGAGGACATGGATGAAATAATCTGTTTAATAATACATTCATTATATAGGTCATTATATAGGTCAAATCCTTTGTTTGCTAGAATGATCTCTGTGTCATATGATCTTGTTTGCCTTCAAATCTAAAACATTGCACTCTGACTATTCCCAATCCAATGTCATAGTTTTGGCTTTTAATGTATATTGTTTTATTGTACTTGATGAAACATTTTAATAATAATGTCAAATCCAGCCTCTTTGCTTCTTCTCTCGCTCCTTACGACGGCGGGCGATCAAGAAACCGGATGTTAACGTCACCGGTACAGGATTTTCCCCCCACTTGACAGTACAGCCACAAAGTCGTTAATATCATGAAAACTAAAAATAACTTTTGGTCTTAATTTAACGTTAGGGTTAGTCACAAGGTTAGCAGTGTGGTTACGGTTAGGTTAAAAAATAATCGAAATTGTAGAAATAGGCGGGGTTTATTATTTTATGTATGTATGAATTAACTAGTGACGACCCACAGGAGCGGGACAAAAAACATGGGGAGAATGTCAAATATATTTGAGTAAAAACTCTCCGTTTCTACTCAAGAAAAGGATGATTCGGTATGTCCCGGGTGGAATAGGGATTGCAAAGGTAAAGTATGTTGCTGGTGCACACCGCGATGTGATGAGGTTATATTTGACACACTATCGTAACTACCGTTGGCAATTTGAACTGTGAATACATGTTGCACATCTCTCCATGCATTATGCTTTAAATAATTGTCACCATAATGATGTTGCACATATTCAGCATATGATGCATTTATAGAGAAGTTTGACAGGTCAGTTATGCATATAATAAGAAATCGCTTTGTGAAATTCACCATACCAAATGGTGGAGTTGCATCAAAATCGATCAGGCCCCCCTTAACCAACTGATGTTATGGAGGAGCGCTCGAGCCCCTGCCAGTCGTAGCTTGTTTGTTAGCAAAATTCTAGTTGGCTTTTATATCATACTACGAGACAGTTATTCGCAGATAAATCGTACTTATTTGTGGTTCTAACTAGCTCGCGGCATCTTTTATGTGACATTTAGGATGATGTCATTGTAAGTTATAACATTTGTTGTATCATCCAGAAACACTGCTGACCTAGCTTTAAAAAAAATGTCATAGCACCCCCATGGCATGATACATCAGAAAGGCGCGTGATGACAGATACTGTAGTTGCAGTGGAACTTGGTATTTTCATGCTTATTTAGTGGCAAGGTAGCTTACACAGCAAAACAGAGATACATATAGTTTGTGTTGCATGCAGATGTTATGGCATAAATCTATATGGAGGTATTGCATAGTGATATTTATTTTTCCTTCCTTACTTTTCACCCATGCGTTGTCCTGAATGGAATGTGTCAGCTGTGTTCTACATACTGCAAAATATGATTCTAGGGTGAGTATGGGGCATAGATTGGCCTCTGCATGTGAGCAACAGGAAAGAACCTCAGGCCTCACAACACAATTTCTTTGGGTGAACATTTGCTTTTTCAGGATAAGTGGATGTCTTTTTCTAGTTTCTGCTCGTATTCATTTGCCCCATGCAGCTACAGGTAACTGCCAAAATAAAGGAAACACCAACATAAAGTGTCCTAATGGGGAATTGGGCCACCACGAGCCAGAACAGATTCAATGCACCTTGGCATAGATTCTACAAGTGTCTGGAACTCTGGTGTCACATCCCTCCAATATTCTTGCACAAAAAAATTCCATAATTTGGTGTTTTATTGGGGGTGGAAAACGCTGTCTCAGGCACCGCTCCAGAATCTCCCATAAGTGTTCAGTTGGTGACTGATTCGGCCATGGCATATGATTTACATCGTTTTCATGCTCATCAAACCATTCCGTGACCTCTAGTGCCCTGTGGAGGAGGGGATTGTCATCCTATGGGGGCATAGCCATGGTAGGCAACATAATGGCCCGCTCATAATTTTATACATGACCCTTAGCATGATGAGATGTAATTGCTTAATAAACTCATGAGCCACACTTTTCTTTTCAGTGCTGCATGATTAAGTTAGCCTTCTGGGAGCTCTTGACCAGAGCATCAGTTGGAGTCCATTGTGCTTGAAGTGGACTGAAATAGGTGCCTGCTGGTACTCTTTATATTATTTAAGTGCAGGGTGGCATTCATAGTATTTAAGAGACAATATTCATGTCCATATTTGGTGTTCCATCTATGACAGTGGTGACATATTATAGAAGAATCATCTGCTTTTAACTCTCACTTCTACAATGTGACAACACAAGTTCCTTTTATTTAAGGTTTCTCACAACTTGCAATTGAACAGTTTTGCATTATAAGGCTATATCCTTGATTATTACAGTAGGTAGGGAAGGTATAGTAGTTCAAAGAAAAATATATTGCTTTTATTTTGTTTGGAGGTGTGTCAAGTCAACCTGTAGTGTTGGCAGTGGGGACTATGCCTTACAGGAGATGTGATCATATCACCTGAGGGACAGGCAAAACGCTGAGTCATATCCCAGCAACAGTCTCCCCTGGCAACGCTTAGCTCCTTGACTACTGACAGAAGAGAACCCTTTCTCCTCTACTCTATAAGTTGTAGGAGGTGGCAATAATGCTGTTGCCATTCAAACACATATGTTCTACACACCTCACTCCTCTCACACATTCTAAAATGTCAGAGTGAAAATTGATAAGGAACAAGTATCCATTGTAGCAGGGTTGGGGGTGTAACGGATGTGAAATGCTAGCTTAGTTAGCGGTGATGCGCGTGACGTCACTTGCTCTGAGACCTTGAAGTAGTAGTTCCCCTTGCTCTGCTTTTGTGGAGCGATGGGTAACGATGCTTCGTGGGTGACTGTTGATGATGTGTGCAGAGGGTCCCTGGTTTACACCCGGGTATGGGCGAGGGGACGGTCTAAAGTTATACTGTTACAGGGGCAATTCCATTTAAATTGGAATTAAAATGGATTTGACCCCATCACTGTATTTTAGTAGCTGTTTATAAAGTCATCATCCTGTCAACTTTAACCTAATGCTGTATTTGTTCTGATACGAGATCAAAAGCTTAGCCTTAGTGTGCAGTAAGCAACTTCATGTACCTGACATCTGTTGGATTGAAGTCTATAAAGATACTTAGCCAATTTATGATTGATCATTTCATACCCGTTAAGTTTGTCATGTCAGGCTGGTTCTGAGACTCCCCTGGGAGTGTTAATTTCACTATTGGCTCTTATTGGGCTGTTGTAAACTAAACATTTCCCTCTGTTGATAATGAAGCCTGAAGTTTGTTAAATTGACCAATAATGTTCACGACTTTACCTCAACCTTGTGAAAAGGTGAGAGGAAGAAACATGCACCTCTCCAGACTGGGTAGGAACAGACAGTTCCATGTGAAAATGTAACAAGATTTAAATTACTAACATATGTCATACGGTACCAGTCAACATTCTGGACACACACTCATTCAAGGGTTTTTCTTTGTTTTTACAATTTTCTACATTGTAGAATAGTAGTGACGACATCAAAACTATGACATAACATATATGGAATCTTGTATTAATCAAAAAAAGTCTTAAACAAATCAAAATATATTTTAGATTCTTCAAAGTAGCCACCCTTTGCCTCGATGACAACTTTGCACACTCTTGGCATTCTCTCAACCAGCTTCTAAAAGCAAACAATTTAATTTCATGCTTTGATTTGATCCAGCTCAAATTGATTTCTTAATTCAAGGTGAGAGGGAGTTGTTAGCCTAGTGGTCCAGACTGTTGGTGTATTGGCATGACGACAATAGAAAATAGTAGGTGACTGTATATGAAGTTTTGGGACCAGGCTAGTGAAATGTAGGCTCTCTGGTGTGTTTCTTCCTTCATAGACACCTATGAGAAAATGTTGATGTGACAAGATGTGTGTCTGTCTCACAACGTGGTGTTCACAGAGCCGTGTCTGCGACGATTTATACTTGAATGAAACATAAGCTGTAGTGACATCAGTTAAGCTATCATGTCCTTTTGCTTTCATTGTTGAATGTTGATGAGTGCAAATGATCTGGATCTGGCCTAGGAGGACTTCTGACTCTTTCTTCCTGTCATAATGAGCTTGTGACTTGCGTCTGTATATGTCCAAGTTATCATTACTCATTGTGTATTTATTACTTAAAAAAAAAAAAGTTTCTAAAATTGCTCTATTTTCTTTCACTCTGCATTGTTGGGAAGGGCCTGTAATTAAGCATTTCACTGTTAGTCTACACCTGTTGTTTACAAAGCGTGTGACATAAAATTGGATTCGATTTTAAGTTCTGTTTCAAGAGGGAGGATACTAGACTACATCTAATCTCCCCAGAAGAGTCAGTGATACAGCTGCCAGCCTAAAATAAGTTATCAGAACAATGAGTTTAATAGAGGATTACGCCTATAGTCAGTGACTCTACCCTGACTTTATCCCTCAGGCTCTCTGGCTGTTACTTGGTGACTCGTCTACAGATGAAATGCCTTTTGATTTCATATGGTTCACTTTTGGATTAATTTAGTTCATTGCATTGGGTCTGGTTGGGGTGATGATACACTAGTTCTATTCATTTTAAACATATCGTTAGCTCAACCTGCTTCCATTTCAACTCATAGGCCTAGCTTGTTTTACCACATGGAAAAAGATCACGTCTTGCTAGATAAGACCAGAAACCATTGTTAGAAGAATCATTAACCTGCGTATTCACAGTCATATAGGGTAGCTAGTGAAAAAAGATCACATCTTGCTGCATTAGACCAGAAACCATTGTTTAGAATAACCATTAACCTGGTTATTCAGTCAGATAGGATAGCTACTATCTTTGATGATCTAGCTCAGATGTTGGTGTATCTCCCCTTCCTCTCTGGTTCTCTACTAACTCATCACATACGCTGTTGCTACTGTTTATTAACTGTCACTTTATTCCTAGTTATATGTACATATTTACCTAGTACCCCTGTACCTCAACTCTGTACTGGTTCCAAGTGTATATGTACAATATCTATCGTTACTCATTGTGTACTTATTATTACTATTATTTTTACGTGTTTTACTTTTCTATTATTTCTCTTTTCTTTCTCTGCATTGTTGGTAAGGGCCCGTAAGTAAGCATTTCACTGTTCGTCTACACCTGCTGTTTACGAAGCATGTGATGAATACATTTTTATTTGATTTCTGATCTGGAAGGTGTTGTTTTCCCCTGCCAACACTAGGGGGCACAATAGTGAAGTTACTGTGCTCTAGGAGTGTTGTTCTAAACCAGCATCACATCACTGTACAGTGGACAGGATGTATCCACTCCTGTTCATGTGTGTCACTCTGTTCATCCTAATCCCCAATCTAAAAATAGGTCTACACACTCCTGGCTAGTTCTTCCCACACAGAAATGTTTTGTTTACATTCATGTGTATCCTCAAAACGGATGCAGCACAAATGCCCCACATAACTGATGGACTGGAGAGGTATAAATATTTAAAATAGGAATCGATATCTCCATCTGAGTGGGGACCATATAAACAAAGGAACAAACACAAAATGACAGAGTTCAGATTCAGACAGAGAGGTGTCGTGCACAACGTGCAGGGCATACAGACTCGTCACTCCTATCTAGCACACACTCGGACAGACAGATGGAGGTAACGAGATACATGGGCTTTAGGATGTTCACAACCAGGGCCCTCCATCATCAGTCATCCATACTGACAGTAGAGAGATACAGCATATGGGTTTACTGCTACTGCTGTTCTTCCTCATCCATCTTCCTCTTTAGTGAAGTGTCTGGGTCTGACGGCTCACACTCATGTCTTCTAATAACCTCCGCCCCTTCCTCCTTCCGTCACTACTAGAAACAACCCTGCACTGAGGTTGGCACCAGGTTCGGAGTCAGACCTAATCTGAAACCGAAACCTTTACCAGACTCTGCCCTCTGGTTCCAAATCCCTAATCAGCCAGCCCGTGGACTTCCTTGTCTGTCTGAGTGTGTGTGTGTTACTACAGGAGCCACTACACAGGAACAGCTACAACGGCATCGCCACAGTGCCCTACCCTGTGATCTGAGTTTGTGTGTGTTCCCTCCACCCAGGGCACTGCGTGTGTAGCGCGTAGCTAAATGGAGTCGGAGCAGCTCTTCAACAGGAGCGGCTACTACAGGAACGGCTACAACAGTATCACCAGCGCCAGCAGCGACGAGGAGCTGCTGGATGGCACAGGGGTTGTCATGGACTTCCACACCTCCGAGGATGACAACCTTCTGGATGGAGACAACACCTCACCAGGTAGGCCCACTGCTAATTGCTGCTGACTACGCCATCAGACCCCCACAACTGCCCATGGCGCTGGGTTGCTGTTCCCAACGGAGAGAGGGTCTGGCTGGGCTGACTTGTTCAGATAGAGGGTCCGGAAGCTGTGGGTCCATCCATGAATGGGTGTTGTGAGCTGTGTTGTTGTGACTGTACTTCGTGTCCTGGCCGGCTTGCCCAATTTGCACTGATGATCCCATTCAATGCTGCCTTGCCCGTTGAGTCGCTCACTACCCTAGCTGAGATGTGACATTTTCCTGCCCCTGCCTGCTGCTGTGCCGTTGATTCAGCCCCCCATCCCTGTTTCAGCTCCCAACATACAACCATCTCCATCCATCCATGCCACCTGATCCCAAACCATCCTCCATCAGATGTCTCATGCCTGCTGTCTCATCTCCATACCAGCGATTGGTGGTTGCAAACTTACCTGCCATCTTGTTTTTGTTTTATGCTTACAGCCTAGTCCATATTAGCCTGGTTCCAGATCAACAAACATGTTTTTGCATGACAACGGCCATAGGACTGGGCTAATATAGTACAAAGAAACAGATCTGGAACCAGACTGTCCATTCCTGTTTTGTTTTGATACTTTCTCTGCTATCGCCATCCATGCGGTACCTCATTCACTACTCTATTCATTGCGCTTCACTTCCTGTTTACTTTGCGGTCGTGACTTGTGGCGTTACATTTTGCAGTGTTTATGGTTGTGCTGCTTTTGGCCTTATTTGCTGCTTTAATAGGTTTTCCTGCTTGTTTCCTGTTGCTGCCTGCTGGCCCGATGCTTGATTTGCTGAGTCATGTCTTGTTACCGTAGTTACACTGGTTTCCTGCTGCTGCTCTAGGTTTGGGTTCTAGTAGCTGATCAAAAGAGAAACAACTTCCTCATATCTGATATGATGTTTGATATGACAAGTCCCAGAGAAACAACTCCCTCATGTATCTGTGCTATGATGTTTTAATATGACAAGTCCCAGAGAAACAACTCCCTCCTATCTGATATGTTCAATATGACAAATCACAGAGAAACGACTCCCTCAACTCCCTTAATATGACAAGTCACAGTTGGCTACAGTGACAGTGCAAGCTTCCCTAATTACTATTCACAATCCTGAATTTAAAAAAAATATGAAATTGAATCGAAAGCTAAGCTCCCTCATGAACCTATTTCATGGTTTTTGTGTGACAATTTTAAGTGCGTCTGAACTGAATATGTGAGTCTGAAAGAAGGATTAGAAATGGATTACCTGTATTAAACCTCTTCTGGAAAGGACCCTTCATCTCAATTTCTGCCTAAAATGACATACCCAAATCTACCTGCCTGTACCTCAGGACCTGAAGCAAGGATATGCATATTCTTGATACTATTTGAAAGGAAACACTTTGAAGTTTGAGGAGATGTGAAATTAATGTAGGCGAATATAACACAATAGATCTGGTAAAACAAACAAAAAATGTTTTCTATTTAGATTTTTGTTGCATCATCTTTGAAATGCAAAAGAAAGGCCATACATTGAAATAGGAAGCTGTCAAGGTTAGGGAGTAACGGATTAGAAAACGTTGCCAGCAAAAATATTGTAACCAGATTACAGCATGGTTAATTGTGGAAGACACATTTCAGTTGAAGGCATTCAGTTGTACAACTGACTAGGTATTAGAGGTCGATGATTAGGATTTTTCAACACCGATACCGATTTTATTGAAGGACCAAGAAAAGCTGATACCAATTCAATCGGCCAATTTATTACTATTTTATATATATATATATATATATATATATATATATATAATAATAATAATACTGAATGAACACTTATTTTATCAGAATATAATACATAAATCAAATAAATTTAGTCTCAAATAAATAATGAAACATGTTCAATTTGGTTTAAATAATGCAAAAACACAATGTTGGAGAAGAAAGTAAAAGTGCAATATGTGCCATGTAAGAAAGCTAATGTTTAAGTTCCTTGCTCAGAACACGAGAACATATGAAAGCCGGTGGTTCCTTTTTTAACATGATTCTTCAATATTCCCAGTTAAGAAGTTTTAGGTTGTAGTTATTATAGGAATTATGATGCGGTGACTTTCTCTATGTACCATTTTGTATTTCATATACCTTTGACTATTGTATCTTCTTTTAGGCACTTTAGTATTGCCAGCCTAATCTCTGGAGTTGATAGGCTTGAAGTCCTAAACAGCGCTGTGCATCAAGCATTGCTAAGAGCTGCTGGCAAACGCAGGAAAGTGCTGTTTGAATGAATGCTTACGAGCCTGCTGCTGCCTACCACCGCTCAGTCAGACTGCTATATCAAACATCATATCATAGACTTAATTATAATAAACACACAGAAATAAGAGCCTTAGGTCATTAATATGGTCAAATCCGGAAACTATTATTTTGAAAACAAAACGTTTATTCTTTCAGTGAAATACAGAACCGTTCGGTATTTTATAGAATGGGTGGCAACCCTAAGTCTAAATATTGCTGTTACATTGCAGAACTTTCAATGTTATGTACAATTCTGGCAAATTAATTCGGGTCTTTGTTAGGAAGAAATGGTCTTCACACAGTTTGCAACGAGCCAGGTGGCCCAAACTGCTGCATATTCCCTGACTCTGCTTGCACTGAACGCAAGAGAAGTGACACAATTTCCCTAGTTTATATTGCCTGCTAACATGAATCTTAACTAAATATGCAAGTTAAAAAATATATATACTTGTGTATTGATTTTAAGAAAGGCATTGATGTTGATGGTTAGGTACATTTGTGCAACGATTGTGCTTTTTTTCGCGAATGCGCTTTTTTTTTAGATCATCACCCGTTTGGGGAAGTTGAAGTAGGCTGTGATTCCATGATAAATGAACAGGCATGACATTGATTATATGCAACGCAGGGCAGGCAAGTTAACCTAGTAATATCATCAACAATGTGTAGTTAACTAGTGATTATGTTATGATTGATTGTTTTTCATAAGATAAGTTTAATGCTAGCTAGCACTTATCTTGGCTCCTTGCAGCCACAAGGTCCTTTTGATGCTGCACTCGCATAACAGGTGTTCAGCCTTCCACGCAGTCTCCTCGTGGATTGCAATGTACATTGCAATCCACGAGGAGACTGCGTGGAAGGCTGAACACCTGTTATGCGAGTGCAGCATCAAAAGGACCTTGTGGCTGCAAGGATATATATATATTTTTTTTAAAATTATTATTATTATTATTTTTTAAATTGGTGTACCTCTACTAGGTATCCCCCTTTCCCTTTAAAAAAAACTAGATAATTATTTCAAGGATTACTTTTTAAATTCAGAAAGGATGTTTGCAATTTTTTTTTATTGTTTACAGTAAGTTTGTTCCACCTGAGCAAGTCTGACTGACCTCAGGTCCGAGACCACTATGATGACAGAACAAGCTATGTCTTCCAATGGTGTGACTGCTGTCGGCATCAAAAAGATTAATAAACGCTTGGAGGTAAGGATGACAGTAGTGGTGTAGTCTACGGCGATACAGATATCACTTATTATTGATATCTACATAGCGCATTGATGTGAATCACACTGCTGCTCTCTCATTTAGCTATTTGCGCCTTACGGATTGTGGTTGTTGTGGATGGCTGTTCACAAATCTAAATGTGTATTTGAACCTAAACAATGGTTTAATTCAAAAAGTTTAAGCTACCTATCAATCATTGTTTTTGAAACCACTGGACAGCCAACTTCACATGGAATCATGTTGTAGCCAAAAAAGTGTTAATATATTTGAATTAGTTTATTTGAGGTTCTTCAAATAGCCACCCTTTGCCTTGATGACAGCTTTGCACACTTGGCATTCTCTCAACCAGCTTCACCTGGTTTGTTTTTTCAACAGTCTTGAAGGAGTTCCCACATATGCTGAGCACTTGTTGGCTTCTTTTCCTTCACTCTGCGGTCCAACTCATCCCAAACCATCTCAATTTGGTTGAGGTCTGAGGATTGTAGAGGCCAGCTCGTCTGATGCAGCACTCCATCATTCTCCTTGTTAAAATAGCCCTTACACAGCCTGGAGGTGTGTTGGGTCATTGTCCTGTTGAAAAACAAATGACAGTCTCACTAAGCCCAAACCAGATGGGATTGTGTATCACTGCAGAATGCTGTGGTAGCCATGCTGGTTATGTGTGCCTTGAATTCGAAATAAATCACAGACAGTGTCACCAGCAAAGCACACCATAACACCTCCTACTCCATGCTTTATGGTGGGAAATACACATGCGGAGATCATCCGTTTACTTGTTCAGTTTTGAGAAAAGTTTGTAGAAGAGAATGAACAGCTGTGTAATGTAAACTACTGTGCGTCCTGTTTGCTTTCCCCTTGAGAATGAACACTGTTGCCCACAGCTCTAGCATGATGGTTGTTTGTTGTACAAAGGGTGTTGACATACTTCTGTAAAGGCCAGCTCATTGGCTATCAAGTTAGCTATGTTTCAAAACGATAGGTGGTCATTGGACCATGACACACTCAATCAAGTGAACATGCTCGTCTCATTGTTGCGTAATGATGGCTTACCTTCATGGGCTAATTGACATGTTGTGTAGCCAATACGTAATGTAGAATGATGAAACAAGTTCGGTTGCCTTCTAGAGTGTCTGAGGATTGCACAGAAACCGAACTTGACCGGGTTAAGCAGCAAGGATATCAAAATTAATTTTGTCAAACAAAACTATGCTACATTTTATCTCTGGGACCCTAAGGATGACAAATCAGTGGAAGGTTACTGAATGTAAGTACATTATATACCATCAGAGGTGAATGTATCAAACCAGTTGCCTTGATAAGTGTTTTGTTGTTGTGCACTATCCTTAAACAATAGCATGTTTTTTTTCTCTCTCGCTGTAATAGCTACTGTAAATTGGACACAGCAGTTAGATTAACAATCACTTAAGCTTTCTGACAATATAAGACATGTCTATGTCCTGGAAAATTGGTTGTTGTTTACAACTCTATTCTAGTCACATATCGTATATTGAGCAACAACTGTCCCAATTTCGGGACACTGATCCAGTGAGGTTTTAAAGTACATTTATCAAACCATGGATGTAAGGAGAGGTCAAGGAAAGCCAAAATATGGACAGCCTTTTGTATTTTGTTGATTGAGTCTGATTAGATGTAATACTAGTCGAAACTAGTTATTTAAAAAAATAATCTAATTGAAGATGTGCTTAGGGGCACACAGTGCTTGACATTTTTACTCTGCTGCACAATACTCCTTATCCACTGTCTCTCACCAGTGTGTACAAGAGCAGAGTTCCTCCTGTGTTTACATGTTTGTGTGTGCGTGCGCCTCTGAAAGCAGTTATGAATTGCTGAGTACAGGGCTAGTTTTTCTCATATTAAGCTCCCCCACAGAGTCCAGAAGTCAATGAAGATGTGTAACCAGAGAATGGACCGGCACTAACGCTACTGCCAATACGGCACAATGTGTGAATACCAAGATGTAGCCTAACGCCTGTTTTGCTGCCTGCCTGAGCGCCAGACTGTTTCTACTTCTTTTTAGCCGACTTCTCGTCATATTTCCAAGCAAGTCACTGAACGGCTGTAGCAGTTGAATGTTGAAACGTTTGGGAAACCAGGTTAGTGAGTGAATGCTTTAATGCAACATTGCTGGAGCCTCAGGGCATGTTAAGGCTACATTGCTTCTTTCTGGGAGTCCTCACAGCCAGAGAACTAGGAAATGTTATGTCAAACTAGCGCACTCTGCTGTAACCTACCATAACTTGGTTAGGCCATGTGGATATGTTTTTCTTTAGTGATACTGGTGTCCTACAGTGTGCCTGTGACAAGGAGACCAGAGACCATGGATAATTAACGACCCAGTGGAGACTGGCTATCTCGTGGTACTGCTCCAGTGAGGGTGGCCCGGTTTTGTTTAGTAGGACACAGAGAAAGCATGCCAAGGCGGGCCACTGTGTGTCTGTGTGTAAAGGGAATTTTCCGGTGAACCAAAAGGAGAGCAGTTGTTGATAACATCAATCAGAATCCAATCTTGTTTATTTAACAGGGAGACACCTTCAGAGCAGAAGCCGAAACAAATTCTAACGGGCCTTCTCTGAGAATACCCTTCTTCTTAATCACACCGCACCTAATGTTCTGTAAACACCAGCCGAGAGGCTTGTAAGATGTCACAACATCAGCTGCTACAGAATCACATAGTGTCACAGATACATTATCAGTGATCCCTTGACTCAGTCTGGAGTCTAACTTTAACCATAACATTCAACACTGGCAGACATTTCATACTGGCAGTTACACAGGTCAAAGGTAGAACATCAGTACTTTGTTACAAGATGATTATAGAAAACTACTTAACCATGTATGTTTTAAGTACCATATTTAATGAAGTCCTGCTTCCCTTCCCCCTAGGGAATGAGTGTGAGTTGGGTTACAAGGTCACTCTCAGTAATCTCTGCCCAATCAGTGGTCTCCATTCTCCAAGTCTGCAAACGTTCTCAGTGAACGTGTGTAAGCTACTGCCTGTAGGTGTAACCACGTGTTACTAAGTAACAGGCTACCCAAGTCAGTGTTCATACACATGCCCACATGATATATACAAAAGTATGTGAACACCTGCTCGTCATCTCATTCCTAAATAATGGGCTTTAATATGTTGTTGGTCCCCCCCTTTGCTGCTATAACAGCCTCCACTCTTCTGGGAAAGATTTCCACTAGAACATTGTTGCGGGGAGTTGCTTCCATTCAGCCACAGACACTAGTTAGGTTGGGCACAGATGTTGGGCGATTAGGCCTGGCTCTCAGTCGGCATTGCAATTCATCCCAAAGGTGTTTTGATGGGGTTGAGGTCAGGGCTCTGTTCAGACCAGTCAAGTTCTTCCATCAATCAAATTAATTTATAAAGCCCTTCTTACATCAGCTGATGTCACAAAGTGCTGTACAGGAACCCAGCCTAAAACCCCAAACGGCAAGCAATGCAGATGTAGAAGCACAGTGGCTAGGAAAACCTCCCTAGAAAGGCCAGAACCTAGGAAGAAACCTAGAGAGGAACCAGGCTATGAGGGGTGGCCAGTCTTCTTCTGGCTGTGCCGGGTGGAGATTATAACAGAACATGGCCAAGATGTTCAAATGTTCATAGATGACCAGCAGGGTCAAATAATAATAATAATCACAGTGGTTGTAGAGGGTGCAACAGGTCAGCAACTCAGGAGTAAATGTCAGTTGGCTTCGACACCCATCTCGACAAACCATAGGCTGAAACAGGAAAGGAACTTCCCCAAACTGTTGCCACAAAGTTGGAAGCTCAGAATAGTCTAGAATGTCATTGTATGCTGTAGCATCAAGATTTCCCTTAATAGAACTAAGGGGCCTAGCCCGAACCATGAAAAACAGCCCTAGACCATTATTCGTCTTCCACCAAACTTGACAGTTGACACTATGCATTTGGGAAGGTAGTATTCTCCTGGCGTCCGCCAAACCCAGATTCATCCGTCAGACTCCAGAGAACGCGTTTCTACTGCTCCAGAGTCCAATGGTGGCGAGCTTTACACCACTCCAGCCGACACTTGGCATTGCGCATGGTGATCTTAGGCTTATGTGCGGCTGCTCGGCCATGGAAACCCATTTCATGAAGCTCCCAACGAACAGTACTTGTGCTGACGTTGCTTCCATAGGCAGTTTGGAATTCTGTAGTGAGTGTTGCAAACGAGGACAGACGATTTTAATGCTTTCCAGCACTCGGCGGTCCCATTCTGTGAGCTTGTGTGGCCTACCACTTCGTGGCTGAGCCGTTGTTGCTCCTGTATGTTTCCACTTCACAGTAACAGCACTTACAGTTGACCAGGGTAGCTCTAGCAGGGCAGAAATTTGAAGAGCTGCTTTGTTGGAAAGGTGGCATCCTATAACAGTGTCACTGAGCACTTCAGTACGGGCCATTCTACTGCCAATGTTTGCCTTTCAGTGTCCCTGTGTAAGAATTTCCACAACACTCCATAGACCATCTTAAATGAATCATTGTTTATTGCCAGCGCAACTGGAGAGATTTCAACCAACTCAATGCACACGTCAGTCAGCAGCTCTGCTTGGGTAGTCCCAGCAGTTGCCTTATATACGGCTATTCTAGTTTTGTTTCATTCATGTGTCCGACCAATACTGGTTCATAACATGTAACAATACCTCACAAGGCTTCTTCTCTCTAAGCTGAGACCCTGAAACTGAGAAATCTTTCGCTCTCAAAACAAGGTCTGGGCGTACTGCCAAATTGCAGCTACTGATGGTGAAGATTCAGTCAGCCACTTGCATTAACACAGAAATTGGTCATTAGAACAGCACATGAATAGAACACATAAATTAGTCCTAAGAGAAGCACATGAGTATAACATTTCCATCACAGGCGATTGCATGGCTGTGTGCTCAATTTCTTTTATACACCTGTCAGCAACGGGTGTGGCTGAAATAGCCGAATCCACTAATTTGAAGGGGTGCCACGTACTTTTGTAAATATAGTGTAGGAACTGGATGAAGTGACTAGGGGAGTGAAAAAGAAATTCCCATGAACCAGTTTGGCAGCTTGATGTCCAATCAGCACTTGCCTAGTGGCAATCCATGAAGTGTAAATGCCGGGATCTGTCAGGATTGTGCCTGTAGGTTAAGCTGCCTTTCTGTGTGTCTCGTGCTATTTATATGCACTGTGTGTTGGGGGTGGAAGTGGACCCTTGTCTGGCCCACCTGGTGTGCTGTGTCAGGCAGACGTGGGAATGTTCTGTAGTGGAACAGAATGGAACTACCTGATCCAGGCCTTGAACAGAGGAATTACATATTGGAACTGTGGAGATAGAACATACTTGGTTCTGGAGTGCTGGTTCATCTGATCTCTAGAACCCTGGTGCCACGTTAACTTGGTACTCTCTGTTGGGATTTACTTCCAAACTCCAGATGGTTGATTTTGCCTGTGCCATCACCTAGCAACAGGAGCCGTGCTAAAAGGTAGGGGCTTCATTGGTTGGTTGTTTGGTTTGATGGTGCCAGCACAGCAGTCAAAATGTCATCTTTCTTTAGGGTGACAAGTGGAATATTCCTGCTGGAGCTCGTGCTACAGGTGGGTGCTGCTATGGTGACCAGTGAGCTGAGATAAGGCGGGGGTTACCTAGCAAATACTTATAGATGACCTGGAGCCAGTGGGTTTGGTGACCAATATGAAGCGAGGGCCAGCCAACGAGAGCATACAGGTCGCAGTGGTGGTTAGTATATGGGCTTTGGTGACAAAACGGATGGCACTGTGATAGACTGCATCCAATGTTAAGTAGGGTGTTTGAGGCTATTTTGTAAATGACAATGCCGAAGTCAAGGATCGGCAGGATAGTCAGTTTTACGAGGGTATGTTTGGCAGCATGATTCAAATCAAATGTATTTATATAGCCCTTCGTACATCAGCTGATATCTCAAAGTGCTGTACAGAAACCCAGCATAAAACCCCAAACAGCAAGCAATGCCGGTGTAGAAGCACGGTGACTAGGAAAAACTCCCTAGAAAGGCCAAAATCTAGGAAGAAACCTAGAGAGGAACCAGGCTATGTGGGGTGGCCAGTCCTCTTCTAGCTGTGCCGGGTGGAGATTATAACAGAACATGGCCAAGATGTTCATAAATGACCAGCATGGTCCCATAATAATAAGGCAGAACAGTTGAAACTGGAGCAGCAGCACGGCCAGGTGGACTGGGGACAGCAAGGAGTCATCATGTCAGGTAGTCCTGAGGCATGGTCCTAGGGCTCAGGTCCTCCGAGAGAGAGAAAGAAAGAGAGAATTAGAGAGAGCACACTTAAATTCACACAGGACACCGACTAGGACAGGAGAAGTACTCCAGATATAACAAACTGACCCTAGCCCCCCGACACATAAACTACTGCAGCATAAATACTGGAGGCTGAGACAGGAGGGGTCAGGAGACACTGTGGCCCCATCCGAGGACACCCCCAGACAGGGCCAAACAGGAAGGATATAACCCCACCCACTTTGCCAAAGCACAGCCCCCACACCACTAGAGGGATTTCTTCAACCACCAACTTACCATCCTGAGACGAGGCCGAGTATAGCCCACAAAGATCTCCGCCACGGCACAACCCAATTGAAGGAGGCTTTGTTGCAAAATAGGAAGCCAATTCTAGATTTAATTTTGGATTGGAGATGCTTAATGTGAGTCTGGAAGGAGAGTTTACAGTCTAACCAGACTCCTAGGTATTTGTAGTTGTCCACATATTCTAAGTCATAACCTTCCAGAGTAGTGATACTGGACGGGCCGGCAAGTGCAGGGCAGTTATCGGTTGAAGAGCATGCATACATTTAGTTATACTTGCATTTAAGAGCAGTTGGAGGCCACGGAAGGAGAGTTGTATGGCATTGAAGCTCGTCTGGAGGTCAGTTAACAGTGTCCAAAGAAGGGCCAGAAGTATACAGAATTGTGTCGTCTGCGGTGGATCAAAGAATCACCAGCAGCAAGAGCAACATCATTGATGTATACAGAGAAGAGAGTCGGCCCGAGAATTGAACCCTGTGGCACCCCCATAGAGACTGCCAGAGGTCCGCACAACAGGCCCTCCGATTTGACACACTGAACTCTGTCTGAGAAGTAGTTGGTGAACCAGGCGAGGCAGTCATTTGAGAAACGAAGGCTGTTTTGTCTGCCGATTAGAATGTGGTGATTGACAGAGTCGAATGCATTGGCCATGTCGATAAATACAGCTGCACAGAATTGTCTCTTTTTGATGGTGGTTATGATATCGTTTAGGACCTTGTGCGTGGCTGAGATGCACCCATGACCAGCTCTGAAACCAGATTACATAGCGGAGAAGGTACGGTGGGATTCGAAATGGTTGGTGATCTGTTTGTTAACTTGGCTTTCGAAGACCTTAGAAAGGCAGGGTAGGATAGATATAGGTCTGTAGCAGTTTGGATCTAGAGTGTCTCCCCCTTTGAAGAGGGGGATGACTGCGGCAGCTTTCCAATCTTTGGGGATCTCAGATGATACGAAAGAGAGGTTGAACTGGCTAGTAATAGGGGTTGCAACAATTTCGGCTGATAATTTTAGAAAGCGAGGGTCCCGATTGTCTAGCCCTGTTGATTTGTAGGGGTCCAGATTTTGCCGCTCTTTCAGAACATCAGCTATCTGGATTTGGGTGAAGGAGAAATAAGTGAGGCTTGGGTAAGTTGCTGTGGGGGGTGGAGGGCTGTTGACCAGGGTAAGGTAGGCCGGGTGGAAAGCATGGCCAGCCGTAGAGAAATGCTTATTGAAATTCTCAATTATTGTGGATTCATCAGTTGTGACAGTGTTTCCAAGCCTCAGTGCAGTGGGCAGCTGGGAGGAGGTGCTCTTATTCTCCATGGACTTTATAGTGTCCCAGAACTTTTTGGGAGTTTTCTGCAGGATGCAAATTTCTGTTTAAAAAAAGCTAGCCTTTGCTTTCCTAACTGCCTGTGTATATTGGTTCCTAACTTCCCTGAAAAGTTTCATATCGTGGGGGCTATTTGATGCTAATGCCGTACGCCACAGGATGTTTTTGTGCTGGTCAAGGGCAGTCAGGTCTGGAGTGAACCACGGGCTATATCTGTTCCTGGTTCTACATTTTTTTGAATGGGGCATGCTTATTTAAGATTGAGGAAAGCACTTTTCAAGAACAACCAGTCATCTTCTACTGACGGAATGAAGTCAATATCCTTCCAGGATGCCCGGGCCAGGTTGATTAGAAAGGCCTGCTCGCTGAAGTGTTTTAGGTGTATCAATACACCCAGTCACTACACTAGGCTAATCACTTTCCTAGTTAAATAAAATAAATACAAAGATACAGGCGTCCTTCCTAACTCAGTTGCCGGAGTGGAAAGAAACCTCACAGGGATTTAACCACAAGGCCAATGGTCACTTTTTAAGAATGTTTAATGACTGATTTAAAAAAAAATCCTGTTTGCAACAAGGCACTAAAGTAAAACCAGGCGTTGGAACCTAAATTATTTTCCAATCGTTTTGTTCTGAACAGAACCATAATCTTTTTCTTTAACGTTCTATTGTTTCTAACAAGCTAGCTAGCTAACAAACTTGTGTGTTCAGAGCGGCACCAGAATTCAAATAAAAACACGTCTTACCTTTAGGTAGTTAATACATCTACTGTGAAACACCATAACTTTGTTATCCTTAACTAGCATTGAAAAAGTTAATCAACTGTTCTCTAATAAAAAAAATCTCCCCCTAATTTCTGCATCACGCCTGTAATGTCAGTAGCTACAGTAGACTTTGCATGCTTTGTAGGGAGGGGGAGGGGCTATAGTCTACACACTCACATTGGCAAAGATTTTCAGCTGGTAGGCACTGGAATGCACTTCTGAGTGACAGTGAGGGCTTTGCATAGGCGTTTGTTGTGGGACTGAAAAACATGCTTGGAACGTAAAATAACATTAACCGGTTCCCATACTTTTAAAATAACGGTTCTGTTCCAGAACAGTATAGATCACTTTTGTTCTCGGACTGGTTCTGTTCCTTTTAAAAATGTAGTTTATTTTTCAGTTCTGTTCCCTGAACCGGTTACAACCCCTGACTAAAACTGCAAATAACGATTTGTATTCAGGACAAAGGTTATGTTGCTTACTCCATGTGTAACTCTGTGTTGTCTGTTCACACTGCTATGCTTTATCTTGGCCAGGTCGCAGTTGCAAATGAGAACTTGTTCTCAACTAGCCTACCTGGTTAAATAAAGGTGAAATAAAAAAAATAAAAAATAAAATGTTTGGGGCAAATCCAACACAAAACATTACTGAGCACTACTCTTCATATTTTCAAACATGGCGGTGGCTGCATCACGTTATGGGTATGCATGTCATTGGCAAGGACTAGGGAGTATTTTTATTTAATAAAAATAAAAATTAGGATGAATGTTTTGCACAGGCAAAATCATAGAGGAAACTTAGTTCAGTCTGCTTTTCACCAGACACTGGGATATGGATTTACCTTTCAGCAGGACAATAACCTAAAACAAAAGGCAGAGTATACACTTACCAAGACGACATTGAATTAGTGGCCTAGTTACAAAATGGCTGTCTAGTAATGCTCAACAACCAACTTGACAGAGCTTTAAGAATTTTTTAAAGAATAATGTGCAAATATTGTACATTCCAGGTGTGCAAAGCTCTTAGAGACTAACCCAGAAAGACTCACAGCTGTAATCACTACCAAAGGTGATTCTAAAATGTATTGACCTGGGTGTGAATACTTATGTAAATTACATTTTTGTACTTCATTTTCAATAAATTTGCATACATTTCTAAAAACATTTTCACTTTGTAATTATGGAGTATTGTGTGTAGATAGATGGGTGAGGGGAAACGTATATATTTAATCAATTTAGAATTTGGGCTGTAACACAACAAATGTGGACTAAGTCAAGGGATATACTTTCTGCAGGCACTTTTGGTAGCTATGAACCCTTCAGATGAAATCTCACACATGGCTTCATATCCTCTTTGTGCATACGTGTTTGAGAGCAAAAGAGAGAAAGTTCATGTGTTTGTGGAAAGGGAAGGAGAAAGTAGAGGAGAGTGTCTGTCTCGTACTACTGGTTTCACTCATTTGTTTATGGTAGTTTTCATCTTCTGGTTATTTCTCTTGCTCTCCCCTGCTGTGGCTTTTGCTCTAATGACATTTTGGTGTGTGTGTGTGTGTGTGTGTGTACACACAGTGTTCTGCCTCTGAGAAATTGCTTCATTTAAGTCAATTAGGCCTATTGATTGTGTAGAAAAACAGTTTTTCTAACATTAATATATTCATTTGTTAATTCCTTGGTAAGCAGCAAATGAAAACCGTAATGTACTGTATAGCGCTGTGTTCAATACAGATCAATATGATGCCAGCAGTACTGGCTCAGCCAGTTGTCTACCCTAGGAACCAACCAGTGTGAGCCGATAGTCTTTCCTGTGACGACATCACCGGCCCCTTAGCAGTCAACTGCTGAGAGCTCGGCTCACACACACACACACACACACACACACACACACAGCCCGCTACACTATTCGTGGCTGCTGTAAACCATGAAGGCTGCCTCCATGGTAAACAGTTCGCCTAGAGACGAGTAGCTAACGCGCAGTGAGAGAGCTAACGTAAGCTTAGCGACCAACTGTCAGTCAACCATGGAGGATATCTCAGCCGAGACCGACCCCTATCTCCCTTACGACGGGGGAGGGGATACCATTCCCCTGCAGGAGCTGCCTAAAAGAGGTATGCCACGATCCCCGCACCTTTCCTTCCTTCTGAATGGAGGTTGGAGGTTCGTTTCTGTCTGTCTGTCCATCTGGCTACAGTTAGTCATGGAGCTGGATAATCTAATGCTCAAGCTCCCAGCTGTTGTTATAAAGACTAAAATGGTGTGGCGCTTATGATTTAGGACAGATAGGAGGGCTGTTATATGTGTGTGTGTGTGTGTGTGTGTGTGTGTGTGGGCGACAATATTATCTAACTAACGTTAGCTGGCTGTCATTCTTCGACCATTCCCCTGCTCGTTGATGATTAACCTTGGCAGTTTGTGACCCAATATCTGGGCTGTGTGTTTGCGTTATCTGCGTGGTGAATTAGCTGGGTGTGTTTTTTTCACAGGAAGGCTTAGCTGGGCTGGATGAAGCAGTGACCGAGGAGTAGCAATGTGTGCCACTGCCTCCACCTTTTAGTCTCTTGACTTTAAATGTTTGTGTGTGTTCAAGAGAGAGACACGTGTTTGGTGTGTGTGGGAACACCTCTATAACAGCCTCCAGATGTTGGTCTCAGTGTGGTGCTGATCCATTTAACATTAAAACAGTGTTTGAATCATTTTTTTATTATTTTTATTTTTATGAATTACTAACAGCACCTGATTTTAAACACATTTTGTCAAGGGATCAGTGGAAAACGTTTGCGTGTTTAATACAATACAATGTATTGTAATATTGTTGATATACAGTTGATGTTCTTAACCCAAGGCTTTATGGACCTGGGAGGCTCCCAGGGATATAGGTATCCACAGTAGGCTTACTCCACCAATTATACATTTTTCATCGCAATACATAGTGTACATAATACATAGTGTAATCCCATTTTATTGTTATTAAACTGCAAAGTTTTCTCTGTAAATTGTCAGGATAATTAGCTTGAAAAATGAAAGATTCTCTACGATGCCTAAATGTTGCCTAAACTAACTCACACTAACACGAACACTAACTCACACTAACACTAACTCACACTAACACTAACTCACACTAACACGAACACTAACTCACACTAACACTAACTCACACTAACACTAACTCACACGAACACTAACTCACACTAACACTAACTCACACTAACACTAACTCACACTAACTCACACTAACACTAACTCACACTAACACTAACTCACACTAACACTAACTCACACTAACACTAACTCACACTAACTCACACTAACACTAACTCACACTAACACGAACACTAACTCACACTAACACTAACTCACACTAACACTAACTCACACTAACTCACACTAACACTAACTCACACTAACTCACACTAACTCACACTAACACTCACACTAACACTAACTCACACTAACTCACACTAACACTAACTCACACTAACTCACACTAACACTAACTCACACTAACACTAACTCACACTAACTCACACTAACACTAACTAACACTAACTAACACTAACTCACACTAACACTAACTCACACTAACTCACACTAACACTAACACTAACTCACACTAACACTAACTCACATTAACACTAACTCACACTAACTCACACTAACACTAACTCACACTAACACTAACTCACACTAACACTAACTCACATTAACACTAACTCACATTAACACTAACTCACATTAACACTAACTCACACTAACACTAACTCACACTAACACTAACTAACACTAACTCACATTAACACTAACTCACACTAACACTAACTCACATTAACACTAACTCACACGAACTCACATTAACTCACACTAACACTAACTCACATTAACACTAACTCACACTAATACTAACTCACATTAACACTAACTCACATTAACACTAACTCACACTAACTCACATTAACACTAACTCACACGAACTCACATTAACTCACACTAACTCACACTGACACTAACTCACACTGACACTAACTCACATTAACACTAACTCACACTCACACTAACTCACACATTTACATTTACATTTACATTTAAGTCATTTAGCAGACGCTCTTATCCAGAGCGACTTACACTAACTCACACTAACTCACATTAACACTAACTCACACTCACACTAACTCACACTAACTCACATTAACACTAACTCACATTAACACTAACTCACACTAACACTAACTCACATTAACACTAACTCACACTAACACTAACTCACACTAACATCTATAAAGCATCTGCATTCTTATTACCTGAACAAAACCTTTACATTCTCAACATGATTCAATGTTGTGTGGATATGTCCTTTTTTTCACAGTTAACTAATATATTGTGCTATCTTCCCTAAGGCATTAGCCGTTAATGGCCCACCGCTTAATAATATCCTTGCCTTCAATATAGTGCTGAGCAATTAGTGCTTTTTGAGGTTGTTTCAGTTTGATTATAAAAAATAATCACTTCCATTTATTTTTTAAATAAACTGTGCATTATGTGGGTTGAATGCTATGTAAGCGCAGAATAAAACCATTAACTAAAACAATTGTAGTGGCTGCCCATTACTGCTTTAACATAATTTATTCACATTACTTTAATACAATATTTGTTTACTTTGATGACTTGATTTTCATTCCAAGTCCTCATCTCATCTCTATAGAGCTGCTGCCTGTGCTGTCTGACAAAATCACTATTTCAGTAGTTCTTCAAAGTAAATAAGGCATACTTTTATGACTGCTGAATACCAACTATCAATCACTTAGATCATGTATTTTCAGATGACAGTACCTCTGAAGCAGCTGCTTTCTATCCCTCTAGATTGAGAGAAGAAAAAGCACACGGTCTCTGTGTCTGCTCCACACCCATTCTTATTATAGCTCAGTGCTCCACACCCATTCTTATTATAGCTCAGTGCTCCACACCCATTCTTATTATAGCTCAGTGCTCCACACCCATTCTTATTATAGCTCAGTGCTCCACACCCATTCTTATTATAGCTCAGTGCTCCACACCCATTCTTATTATAGCTCAGTGCTCCACACCCATTCTTATTATAGCTCAGTGCTCCACACTGACCGGACAAGTATGCAGCACAATGGGTTGTGGTAATTGTAGTTGCCACGTTTTCTGCGCTAAACTATCGAGAATATTGGCCTGTTGGCAACTACAGCTCTCTACTACATCGCACAGTTCAGGCTTGATCTGATTTATCTCTACAGAAACTACATTGAGCTCACAGCAAAAAAAAGGAACGAAATGGAATTCAAATACTTTACCCAAAGTTGGTCAATTAGTTGTTTACAAAACTAAAAATAACCTACATTTCGATTAATTGCTCAACTTAAACTTAACCTACCACGTCACTGATTATCTCAAAAGAGAGAAACTACTTAACAGATAATGGTTTGTGTTGGTGTAGTCCTTGTTCATTACTTTCCCTTGCTGAATGAAATACACTGGCAAAGGATTCTCTCTCTCGCTCGCTCATTCCCCCTCTCTCGCTCCCTCATTTTTTTTCTTCTCTAGTCTGTTATGAGGTAGGCCTTTCGGTCACATTTCCTTACTAGCCTCTGCCGGCCAGGGTTAGTTGCAGCCTGCTGTTCTCCAACCCCAGTCAGTCCAGCTGCTGAGCTGAGCCTCCTTGATCTGCTTTGCAGGACTGGAGTAATGCTGGAGTAGCCTGATGCTGGAGTAGCCTGATGCTGGAGTAGCCTGATGCTGGAGTAGCCTGATGCTGGAGTAGCCTGATGCTGGAGTAGCCTGATACTGGAGTATTGGTGGAGTAGTCTGATACTGCAGTAGACAGGTACTGGAGTAGTGGTGGAGTATCCTGATGCTGGAGTAATCTGAAACTGGAGTAGTGCCTATGTGCACTAAACCCTGACACTGAAAGGTCTCACTTTAGGCATGTAACTGAACACACAAAGTGCACATGTGTGTGTTGTGAACTCATTGATCAGTGTTGCTGTTGTGGTTGAAATCAATCCCTTGTAGGATTCTGTTTCCATAGTGTTATCATTCAGCTGGATGCTGTGTGTTAGCCTACACAGGTCGGTGAAATCAGTCCCTTGTAGGATTCTGTTTCCATAGTGTTATCATTCAGCTGGATGCTGTGTGTTAGCCTACACAGGTCGGTGAAATCAGTCCCTTGTAGGATTCTGTTTCCATAGTGTTATCATTCAGCTGGATGCTGTGTGTTAGCCTACACAGGTCGGTGAAATCAGTCTCTTGTAGGATTCTGTTTCCATAGTGTTATCATTCAGCTGGATGCTGTGTGTTAGCCTACACAGGTCGGTGAAATCAGTCCCTTGTAGGATTCTGTTTCCATAGTGTTATCATTCAGCTGGATGCTGTGTGTTAGCCTACACAGGTCGGTGAAATCAGTCTCTTGTAGGATTCTGTTTCCATAGTGTTATCATTCAGCTGGATGCTGTGTGTTAGCCTACACAGGTCGGTGAAATCAGTCCCTTGTAGGATTCTGTTTCCATAGTGTTATCATTCAGCTGGATGCTGTGTGTTAGCCTACACAGGTCGGTGAAATCAGTCTCTTGTAGGATTCTGTTTCCATAGTGTTATCATTCAGCTGGATGCTGTGTGTTAGCCTACACAGGTCGGTGAAATCAGTCCCTTGTAGGATTCTGTTTCCATAGTGTTATCATTCAGCTGGATGCTGTGTGTTAGCCTACACAGGTCGGTGAAATCAAAACATGAGGTGCCTGCTGCACTGCAGGAGCAGGACCCCCCTGTGGATTTCACTCACAAATCAGGTTGGTTGGAAGGTAGAAGGCGATAATGTCCATCTCAATGATTGACTTGACTGCCTGCTCTGTTTGCCAGGTTTCAGCTGACTCCACAAGAACAAGCCATTTCACATTGGTCTTCCTCACAAAGCACCAGATGAAAGCTATTAAACTAGTGTAACACACACACACACTAGTTCCTGCTGCTCTCTGGGAAATGCCTATTTCTCTCTTAGACTTCTATTTCTACATTAAAGGGCTTCATATAGACCTAATACTGTAATTGGAATGGCTTGGCCTTCTAAAATCAGGTTAGAGGTCTGAGAAATGCTTTACTCATTTCTCTACTCCTAGTGGTAGCAAGTAGTGTAGTGAATGCACACATTTATATCGTCTCTGTTATTAGTGTTAATAGATTAGTTTACTTCTATTTTCTCAACCTCGCCATGGTCCTACTTTCCTCAAAATCAAATGTTATTGGTCACATACACATATTTAGTAGACGTTATTGCGGGTATAGCGAAAGGCTTGTGTTCTTAGCTCCAACAGTGCAGTAGTATCTAACAATTCACAACAATACACACAAATCTAAAAGTTAAGAAATATATAATTATTAGGATGAGCAATGTCAGTGGCATTGACTAAAATACTGTATATACTGTGCCTTAGGAAAGTATTCGGACCCCTTGACTTTTTCCACATTTTGCTAGGTTACAGCCTTATTCTAAAATAGATGTTTTTCCCCCAGAGTAAATCTCATCAATCTACGCACAATACACCATAATGACAAAGCAAAAACAGAATTTTAGACATTTTTGCTAATTTATAAAATAAAATGGAAACATATCACATTTTATTCAGGTTCTTTGCTCAGTACTTTGTTGAAGCACCTTTGGCAGCTATTACAGCGATTACAGTGTCTTCTTGGGTATGATGTTATAAGCTTGGCACACCTGTATTTGGGGTGTTTCTCCCAGTCTTCTCTGCAGATCCTCTCAAGCTCTGTCAGGTTGGATGAGGAGCGTTGCTGCACATCTATTTTCAGGTCTCTCCAGAGATGTTTGATTGGGTTCAAGTCTGGGCTCTGGCCGTGCCACTTAAGGACATTGAGACTTGTCCCGAATCCACTCCTGTGTTTTCTTGGCTGTGTGGTTAGGGTCGTTGTCCTGTTGGAAGGTAAACCCTGGCCCCAGTCTGAGGTCCTGAGCACTCTGGAGCAGGTTTTCATCAAGGATCTTTCTGTACTTTGCTCTGTTCATCTTTGCCTCGATCCTGACTAGTTTTCCTGCCCCTGAAAAACATTGCCACAGCATGATGCTGCCACCACCATGCTTCACGTAGGGATGGTGCCAGGTTTTTTCCAGAAGAGACGCTTGGCATTCAGGCCAGAGAGTTCAATCTTGGTTTCATCAGACTAGAGTATCTGGTTTCTCATATGGTCTGAGAGTGTTTAGGTGCCTTTTGGCAAGCTCAAAGTGGGCTGTCATGTGCCTTTTACTGAGGAGTGGCTTCCGTCTGGCCAATCTCTACCATAAAGGCCTGATTGGTGGAGTGCTGCAGAGATGGTTGTCCTTATGGAAGGTTCTACCAACTCCACAGAGGAGCTCTGTCAGAGTGACCATCGGATTCTTGGTCACCTCCCTAACCAAGGCCCTTCTCCCCCGATTGCTCAGTTTGGCCGGGCGGCCAGCTCTATGAAGAGTCTTGGTGGTTCCAAACTTCTTCCATTTTAAGAATGATGGAGGGCACTGTATTCTTGAGGACCTTCAATGCTTCAGAAATGTTTTGGTACCCTTCCCCTGTGCCTTGACACAATCCTGTCCCTGAACTCTACGGATAATTCCTTTTTGACCTCATGGCTTGGTTTTCGCTCTGACATGGACTGTCAACTGTGGGACCTCCTATACCACAGGTGGACCTCATACCACAGGTGGACTCCAATCAAGTTGTAGAAACATCTCAAGGATGATCAATGGAAACAGGATGCACTCGAGCTCAATTTCGAGTCTCATGGCAAGGGTCTGAATACTTACATAAATAAGGTATTTATGTTTTTGCGTTGTCATTATGGGGTATTGTGTGTAGATTGCTGAGGATTTTTATGTAATCAATTTTAGAATAAGGCTGTAACGTAACAAAATGTGGAAAAAGTCAAGGGGTCTGAATACTTTCCGAAGGCACTGTACATATGAAATAAGTAAAACAGTATGTGAACATTATTAAAGTGACTAGTGTTCCATTATTGAAGAGACCAGCCTGCTAGTGAGTGACTCATCATTCACCAGTGTTTGAACTTTGATCACGTTCCCACTTCCCACAGATCAGGTGACAGTCCCAGGTGTCTAGTATTTTATGTTGGCACTTACCGCCTAGGATTGATATCCTTAGTTAGCTTAGCAGTTAGCGCCTTGTTTCCTAGCATTGATATCCTCATTTAGCTTAGCAGTTAGCACCAACTGCCTCTCCTAGGTATCGTTATAGGCTAACACTAGGCTCTACAGCTTTGGATGTCATTGTGCCAACTGTGCCAAGCCACAACGTTAGCCCCTGGATGACATGGTTGTACTAAACAGCCCCTGTGGCTGTATGCCACCCTAGATAACAAACCCCAGCACAATATCACACACTGCTGGGAAGTTCAGCAACTACACATCAGTGGTGTCTCCCTGACCGCATGCCAATGGAGAATGGTTTCGAAGTTCAGCAACTACACATCAGTGGTGTCTCCCTGACCGCATGCCAATGGAGAATGGTTTCGAAGGTCAGCAAACCATGAATCATCATAAATGAATCACATACCCGTGGCTCAGTTGGTAGAGCATGGCACTTGTAACGCCAGAGTTGTGGTTTCGCTCTCCATAAGAGTCTATGCTAAATCAAATTAAATCTATAAAATGTTTTTCGCCGTAACTTGACAACGACTTGTCATTAGCTTTGCATCCATCTTCTGGAGATTGTTAGGGTTAAATCGGGTTATGTCAGTTGATGTGATGTCACAGAGGGTTTTAGGTGAATACTTTCTCCTACAAGGCAAGATTATCAACAGATTTGAGCTATGCCGTTATTGCTTTGCAGTGTATTCCTATTTCTCTCTCGCTAGGGTAAAATGTCTATGTAAAAATACACAATACACTGTATTTGTATATCAGAGAGCTGAAAAGAAGAATTTGCACAACAAAGAATGGGTCTAATATCATGCATGCCTACCAGTTGTTTAAAGCACATACTTGAGGAGACAACATTGTCTTCTGATGTTTTTTTGGGGACATATAGTGACTTTGTTCTTTCCCGGACACAATCCCACAGACCTGTACAGTTGTCAGAACGATGTGGGAGATTTCCATTTTTGTAGGTAGAGTTGTATGGGTAGATGAATCTAGGCCTGTCTCTGTGCCTTTGAAAATGATATGTAATCCCTATCATACTCAGAATACTGCAAAACAATCCACTGAATTGGATAGTGATCTTACAGATAGATTTTTACAAGGTATTAGTCACGTGCCGAATACAACAGGTGTAGACCTTACAGTGAAATGCTTACTTACGAGCCCCTAATCAACAATGCAGTTTCAAAAAAATAAGAATAAGAGAGAAAAGTAACAAGTAATTAAAGAGCAGCATCTTTGACGACTACGTGCCGTTGTCCGGTGATACTTCGCATGAATGTGTCTTACTGTAGCAGTGTTTGTTTCTCTCAGATCACAGCCACTGCAGAGAGAGATGACCTTTTTCAAAATGGCGGTTGGCTGCCCAGCTGAGTTGTAGTGCTGTGGCACTACAAGTCACCTCTGCTCCATCTCCGCCTTTCGGTGTGTGTGTGTGTGCCAGCCAGCCAGCCAGCCAGTATAATCTATTTAACTAGCCTTGTTAGATGCGCATTAGCACTGTTACCAACCAGCACAGTCGAGCATGACTGGATCTGGGATATCAAGCATTAGCAGTGATCATCAGGCATTGTTCTTGATTATCGTCATGAAGGACATCATTTTGGAATATATCTTTTTGGAAATGCAGTCAGTTTTTCTCCTATACTGCATCTCTGCCAGTTGAAACATTTTTAAGTGTTGTAATACAATTTCAAATATTGCTATGTTCTCTGTGCTTTTTGATCACGTTAGAAGGGTGACCAGAGCCGTGTGTTCAAATCCCTAATGGTGAACAGAACATCAATTGAACATTATTGGTGTGGTGTAGCCTACTGCAGGGTTCACCAACCGGTGTCTGTCTTTCTGATCTATGCCTGAGGCCTACATCCTGTATTAACACAAGCGGACCTAGACCGAGAAGAATGGCAGACTGTTGTAATCCTTGGCCAGTGTTCACTTTACAGTCACACGTTACTACTGTGCCTCTGTTTCCCCTGCCACATTTGTACTACAACATAACACAGCCTGTTGTGTACACAGAGGCATGTGACCGTAGAAAGGTCCTTGTGGCAATTTGATGGGGAACTGTTATCAGAGATTGTGAAATGAGATTCGAGGAAGAAAACCTCAGACTTGTAAGTAAACATTCTCCATTAAACCGGAACGGTCCTTTTTTGAAGGAAGTCTTTAGATTGTAAATGAACCACTGTTCTGAGACCAACCTCCAT
This sequence comes from Oncorhynchus nerka, assembly GCF_034236695.1. Lineage (NCBI taxonomy): Eukaryota > Metazoa > Chordata > Actinopteri > Salmoniformes > Salmonidae > Oncorhynchus > Oncorhynchus nerka. The sequence goes on from NC_088407.1 coordinate 21,678,242, forward strand.
GACCAGTGAGTGATTCATTAAAAGGAAACGTAGAGCCCTGGCTCAGATTCTACCCCCTGTGTTCAATCTGCAATTGAACGTCTGCAACTGCACCTCCATTTTGGCTCTGAGCTGCAGGTTTACCCACAGTGCTCTGGTGGTGAGGGTGTAAAGGGAGTAAAGACGATTTAGTCCTCTGATTTATTACGGAGCTGTGTGTGTACACGGGTCAGCAGTTTTTTCCACTGTGTCTGACTCTGGTTGAGATGCAGCAGGCAGCCAATGGATGGTTGGATGGACGGGGTTTTCCCCGGTGTGCCACAAGTACCAGTCAGTCAGACAAACTCTTGTTTTCATATGCAAGCAGGCAGCAGGTGCAAAGCAGTGTTCCTAATGGAGTAGATATCTACCACTTCCAGGTTGACGCACACCATGTAAAGAAGAAACGTGAAACTGGGGTTGGTGTAATTTGATTTCGGGGATGATTATCGTGTGAGAAGCAGAAAAGGCTACAAGCACACTGTAGTTATGCCTCTGCTGGTGGGTTTTATGTACAGTAGCAGTGTTTCTGTTGTCGGTCCTTGTCAGGGCGGAGGGAATCATATATTCTGTGTCAGATGTGACTGTGTTACTCAGAGTGGGAGGTTTTCTCTGACGCTGTTACTGTTGCCTCCTTTTACCTGGGTTTTTCAGTGGCGGCTGACAGGGAAGATCATTACGTCACTGTCTGTCTGACCCAGATGGCTTATTCCTAACAGCATTTGGCCCATTCAGACTTCTAGCAGGCTATGAAGGAACTAGTATGCCATTGTCTGGTCTCTCACAAACTCTCTCTCTCTCTCTCACCTGTAGGATCTAACTACGTCATGTCTAACGGGGGAGGGGTGCTGAGCAGCACCACCCACCTGCTGGACTTCCTGGAGGAGCCCATTCCGGGGGTTGGCACCTACGACGACTTCCACACCATCGACTGGGTCCGGGAGAAGTGCAAGGACCGGGAACGCCACCGCAAGGTGAGGATGCGTTTACATTTTGGAAACTAATTTAAGAAAAGAATAGCTGCACACTAAATATATATATATAGAATTTGAGTAATTTAGCAGACTTACAATCAGTGTATTCAGCTAGGGTAGGTAAAATAACCACAAGGGTGTCCCCAAGGGCTCTGTGCTGGGCCTCTTACTCTTCATCTACATTCTACTCACAACTTCTCTTACCACTGTACAGTGTAGTTTTGTGTCTGAACAGATGTCTTATGAGCAATAATGTCATTTCCAGGTCAGGTCTTCATTGTTGCCTGTGTTGTTGTCTTGTGGGATGAGTGGGGGGGAGAGGGAGCTATTCTCCACAGTGTCTGCCACAGGTCAGGGCTCGTTTTTTGTTGTGTAGTGAAAGAAATCAAATCAAATGTATTTATATAGCCCTTCCTACATCAGCTGATATCTCAAAATGGTGTACAGATCCCAGCCTAAAACTCCAAACAGCAAGCAATGCAGGTGATGAAGCACGTTGGCTAGGAAAAACTCCCTAGAAAGGTCCAAATCTAGGAAGAAACCTAGAGAGAACCTGGCTATGAGGGGTGTCCAGTCCTCTTCTGGCTGTGCCGGGTGGAGATTATAACAGAACATGGCCAAGATGTTCAAATGTTCATAAATGACCAGCATGGTCAAATAGTAGGTCTGGGACAGGTCGCACGTCTGGTGAACAGGTCAGGATTCCATAGCCGCAGGCAGAACAGTTGAATCTGGAGCAGCAGCACGGCCAGGTGGACTGGGGACAGCAAGGAGTCATCATGCCAGGTAGTCCTGAGGCATGTTCCAAGGGCTCAGGTCCTCCGAGAGAAAGAAAGAGAGAATTAGAGAGAGCATACTTAAATTCACACAGGACACCGGATAAGACAGGAGAAGTACTCCAGATATAACAAACTGACCCTAGCCCCCGACACAAAATACTGCAGCATAAATACTGGATGCTGAGACAGGAGGGGTCAGGAGACACTGTGGCTCCATCCAATGATACCCCAGGACCGGGCCAAACAGGAAGGATATAACCCCACCCACTTCGCCAAAGCACAGACCCCACACCACTAGAGGGATAACTTCAACCACCATCCTGAGACAAGGCCGAGTATAGCCCACAAAGATCTCCGCCACGGCACAACCCAAGGGGGGGGCGCCAACCCAGACCGGAAGATCACATCAGTGACTCAACCCACTCAAGCTATGCACCCCTCCTAGGGACGGCATAAAAGAGCACCAGTAAGCCAGTGACTCAGCCCCTGTAATAGGGTTAGAGGCAGAGAATCCCAGTGGAAAGAGGGGACCTGGACAGGCAGAGACAGCAAGGGTGGTTCGTTGCTCCAGAGCCTTTCCGTTCACCTTCACACTCCTGGGCCAGACTACACTCAATCATATGACCCACTGAAGAGATGAGTCTTCAGTAAAGACTTAAAGGTTGAGACCGAGTTTGCGTCTCTCACATGGGTAGGCAGACCATTCCATAAAATGGAGCTCTATAGGAGAAAGCCCTGCCTCCAGGTGTTTGCTTAGAAATTCTAGGGACAATTAGGAGGCTTGCGTCTTGTGACGTAGCGTACGTGTAGGTATGTACGGCAGGACCAAATCAGAGAGATAGGTAGGAGCAAGCCCATGTAATGCTTTGTAGGTTAGCAGTAAAACCTTGAAATCAGCCCTTGCCTTGACAGGAAGCCAATGCAGGGAGGCTAGCACTGGAGTAATATGATCACATTTTTTGGTTCTAGTCAGGATTCTAGCAGCCGTATTTAGCAGTATCTGAAGTTTATTTAGTGCTTTACCCGGGTAGCCGGAAAGTAGAGCATTGCAGTAGTCTAACCTAGAAGTAACAAAAGCATGGATTAATTTTTCTGCATCATTTTTGGACAAAAGGTTTCTGATTTTTGCAATGTTATGTGATGGAAAAAAGCTGTCCTTGAAATAGTCTTGATATGTTCGTCAAAAGAGAGATCAGGGTCCAGATTAACGCCGAGGTCCTTCACAGTTTTATTTGAGACGACTGTACAACCGTTAAGATTAATTGTCAGATTCAACAGAAGATCTCTTTGTTTCTTGGGACCTAGAACAAGCATCTCTGTTTTGTCCGAGTTTAAAAGTAGAACGTTTGCAGCCATCCACTTATGTCTGAAACGCAGGCTTCTAGCGAGGGCAATTTTGGGGCTTCACCATGTTTCATTGAAATGTACTGCTGTGTGTCATCCGCATAGCAGTGAAAGTTAACATTATGTTTTTGAATGACATCCCCAAAAGGTAAAATATATAGTGAAAACAAGAGTGCTCCTAAAACGGAACCTTGAGGAACACCGAAATGTACAGTTGATTTGTCAGAGGACAAACTATTCACAGAGACAAACTGATATCTTTCCAATAGATAAGATCTAAACCAGGTCAGAACTTATCCGTGTAGACCAATTTGGGTTTCCAATCTCTCCAAAAGAATGTGGTGATTGATGGCATCAAAAGCAGCACTAAAGTCTAGGATCACGAGGACAGATGCAGAGCCTCGGTCTGATGCCATTAAAAGGTCATTTACCACCACAAGTGCAGTCTCAGTGCTATGATGGGGTCTAAAACCAGACTGAAGCATTTCGTATACATTGTTTGTCTTCAGGAAGGCAGTGAGTTGCTGCGCAACAGCCTTTTCTAAAAATTTTGAGAAGAATGGAAGATTCGATATAAGCCGATTTAATATAAAATAAAATAAAAAAGTTTTTTATATTTTCTGGGTCAAGGTTTGGCTTTTTCAAGAGAGGCTTTATTACTGCCACTTTTAGTGAGTTTTTGCACCACACCAGGTGGATAGAGAGATGTTTTATGTTCAACATAGGGGGCCAAGCACAGGAAGCAGCTCTTTCAGTAGTTTAGTTGGAATAGGGTCCAGTATGCAGCTGGAAGGTTTAGAGGCCATGATTATTTTCATCATTGTGTCAAGAGATATAGTACTAAAACACTTGAGTGTCTCTCTTTATCCTAGGTCCTGGCAGAGTTGTGCAGACTCAGGACAACTGAGCTTTGAAGGAATACGCAGATTTAAAGAGGAGTCTGTAATTTGCTTTCTAATAATCATGATCTTTTCCTCAAATAAGTTCATGAATGTATTACTGCTGAAGTGAAAGCCATCCTCACTTGGGGAATGCTTCTTTTTAGTTCGCTTTGCGACAGTATAAAAAATACATTTTGGATTGTTCTTATTTTCCTCAATTAAGTTGGAAAAATAGGATGATCGAGCAGCAGTAAGGGCTCTTCGATACTGCACGGTACCGTCTTTCCAAGCTAGTCGGAAGACTTCCAGTTTGGTGTGGCGACATTTCTGTTCCAATTTTCTGGAAGCTTGCTTCAGAGCTTGGGTATTTTCTGTATACCAGGGAGATAATTTCTTATGAGAACTGTTTTTAGTCTTTATGGGTGCAACTGCATCTAGGGTATTGCGTAAGGTTAAATTGAGTTCCTCAGTTAGGTGGTTAACTGATTTTTGTCCTCTGACGTCCTTGTGTTTCATTTTGTGTTGTATGTGAATTTATAGCACAACTTTTGATGCTCCTTGGTTGGGGTCTGAACAGATTATTTGTTGCAATTGCAAACGTAATAAAATGGTGGTCCGATAGTCCAGGATTATGAGGAAAAACATTAAGATCCACAACATTTATTCCATGGTACAAAACTAGGTCCAGAGTATGACTGTGACAGTGAGTAGGTCCAGATACATGTTGGACAAAACCCACTGAGTCGATGATGGCTCCGAAAGCCTTTTGGAGTGGGTCTGTGGACTTTTCCATGTGAATATTAAAGTCACCAAAAATTAGAATTATTATCTGCTATGACTACAAGGTCCGATAGGAATTCAGGGAACTCAATGAGGAACGCTGTATATGGCCCAGGAGGCCTGTAAACAGTAGCTATAAAAAGTGATTGAGTAGGCTGCATAGATTTCATGACTAGAAGCTCAGTCAGGCCAATCACATCAAGATTGTGATTAGTTCATTGACTATAATTGCCTTTGAAGTAAGGGATCTAACATTAAGTAGCCCTATTTTGAGATGTGAGGTATCACAATCTCTTTCAATAATGACAAGAATGGAGGAGGTCTTTATCCTAGTGAGATTGCTAAGGCGAACACCGCCATGTTTAGTTTTGCCCAACCCGGGTCGAGGCACAGACATGGTCTCAATGGGGATAGCTGAGCTGACTACACTGACTGTGCTAGTGGCAGACTCCACTAAGCTGGCAGGCTGGCTAACAGCCTGCTGCCTGGCCTGCACCCTATTTCATTGTGGAGCTAGAGGAGTTAGAGCCCTGTCTATGTTTGTAGATAAGATGAGAGCACCCCTCCAGCTAGGATGGAGTCCGTCACTCCTCAGTAGGAGTTGTGAAAGAAATGGTGCCCTCGATCCCTGTTCTCTGTGGTGGCTCAGTGTGCATGTACAAGCCTTTTTGTCTCAGTACCATTTATTTTATAACACCGTCTTTCTCTACTGGGCTTGGGCAGTATCTAAATAGTCACACCTTCATACCGACCTTGTGCCATACCGGGATATTCGGTAATATCCAAAGGTTAGCAATGCTAACAAGTACATGTAACATCCCATAGAGAGTGCTAATGAGCGCATTGCAAACATTTTATACAGTCTCTGACCTAGAGTATTTGCAGAACAAACATCTCAGCACGTAAAATTATACAAGTAACTCCAAAATGCTACTCAGTTTGCTTCACGCTCAAAACAAATTTTACACAGGCTTTTGATCCAGGAGGAGATTCTTCGCTGTTGCCAAAAAAAAAACAGTTCAGCAAAACTTAATTTTGGAAGAAGCTAACCACTTAGCTAGATAGCTAACTAGCTGCTAAATTAGCAAACCAAATGCACAACTGAAGAGCATGTAGCACATTTTAGACAGTTAACTTAATAGTTAAACAGTGGCAAGAAAAAGTTTGTGAACCCTTTGGAATTACCTGGATTTCTGCATGAATTGGTCATCAAATTTGATCTGATCTTCATCTAAGTCACAACAATAGACAAACATATTAGTTTAAGCAGACAAATGATTGTATTTTTCTTGTCTAGATTGAATACATAATTTAAACATTTGCAGTGTAGGTTGTATGTGAACCCCTAGTATGTGAACCCCTAGTATGTGAACCCCTAGAACCCCCACCCTGCACTGTGAGTGTTTACACTGTGTTCAATAAGACATGAAAACGTAGAATTGTCTGTGTGTTTTATGTTTAAGCAGACTGTGTTTTGTCTATTGTTGTGACCTAGATGAAGATCAGATCCAATATTATGACTAATTTTTTGCAGAAATACATGTATTACCGAAGGGACCACATATATTTTCTTGCCATTGTAAGATATCTAGCTGGCAACATTTTAGTTGTGAATTCCATACTGTAACGTGATCACCTGGCGCGTTGCTGCACAACGGTGTGTGACTCACAAGTCTCTGGTCTCTCGTCGTTGTGTGCATGTAAACACACCACATGACTGAGGATTACTGGGAAACTTCATAATGAAATATTGTGACCGGTGAGGTGAAAAAACGCAATCTGCTTTATCTCCTAACGTATTGCACAAGTTGACTGCAGGTATTTACTTAAGTAGAAAGAAAACGCCAAAATAAATAGAAGAAAAAAACAAACATCCTGTGGCTGTTTCCAAATACCCCGATATACAGCCCAAGTCTCTACTGTGTCTGCCAGGGGTCATATTTGTTGTTCTTGTTGAGGAGGTGTTCCCTCCTATGCTCTCTGTGGTGGCTCTGTGTGCATGACTGAACACCACAAGGAAAACCTTTTTGTCTTTAGTGATATGAATCTGGGTTGCATGGTTCCTCAAGGTTCCATTCACTCTCACATTTGAATGTCATTTGAATGTTGCCTGGAGTTTAATTTTTTATTTTTTTAATCACCCGACAAACATATAACACATAACAATTGCTCTGAATTTGAAAAACTGCAGTAGCAGCAGTTCATGAATGGCTAGGCCATGGCTAGGCCATTTCTCTTAAAAGGGGAGAACCATACATTGTTTCATACTTTTAACCGTGTGTGTGTGTGTGTGTGTGTGTGTGTGTGTGTGTGTGCAGATCAACGCTAAGAAGAAGGAGTCTGCGTGGGAGTTCACCAAGAGCCTGTATGATGCCTGGTCTGGATGGCTGGTAGTGACGCTGACAGGACTGGCCTCAGGTAATACAGACACCTGACCTCACCTGTACTAGTAATATGAGAGCAAAATTCCAAGATTATGTTATAGTACTGTTATTGCATCAAATGGTTGTTTTATGCAACAGAATAGAGGGTTTTTATTACACTCATCTCTGTGTTTTCTACTGAGAATGGGCCTCTGGAGGCTTAATGCTGACAGAATTTATGATGTCTTGGGTGATAAACCTAACAAGACCACATTCCATAGCATGAGTTGGTGTTTCTGTTCTATGAGGTACCAGGGTGGCGATGCCTCCAGTATGGATAATGGATTATGAGAGGAACGTTGTTTTGGGGGCCAGACCCTGGATTCTACACAATGAGAACAGTCTTTACAGCAGATGCTGTTTACTGTGAATTATTAGTATGTTTTCATACGAATCCTAACCTTGTGACCCATTCCATGCATCTGTTGTTTGGCATGAACATTCAAGAGAATATACGTTGCTATAAAATGCTGTGGCTCAAATCCCCTCGTTGACAAGCTTCATTATTGCAATAATTAATTGATGTTATTAATACGTTTTGAATAAGGTAATATCCTGATTGGTGATTGACCTTGTCTTTCCTCATTATTGATTAGAATTTCCACGATAGTAGTCAAGATTATTTATGTTAAATACAGGCTCGTCATTGACAACGTGTTTGTTGTTCATCTTGTTTTTTATGTCACACTAGCACAGGCTTAAACTATTGTTTCCTTCTCATCCTCTTCCTCTTTGTCCAATCAGGTGCCCTGGCGGGTCTGATCGACATCTCTGCTGATTGGCTGAACGACATCAAGGAGGGGGTGTGTCTGAATGCCATGTGGTTTAATCACGAGCAGTGCTGCTGGGGCTCCAACGAGACCACTTTCGCTGAGAGGGACAAGTGTCCTCAGTGGAAGAGCTGGGCGGGGCTCATCCTGGGCCAGGAAGAGGTGGGAGGGATTTAAAAAATATAATGTCAAAATGTAGATTTCCACCTAAACAGACATTATTTATCATGAGAGGGCCATAAAAAATACCAAGTAATGATTATACTGTCAGAATGATTAAAATCTCACCTTTTCTAGTAAAAATTGTTAATAAATTGCTAAGGCGTAGTCTCTTTTGAGGATACAAGTACACAGTACAAATATGAGGAATAGGGCTTAACATGTTTGTGGGAATAGGGCTTAACATGTTTGTGGGAATAGGGCTTAACATGTTTGTGGGAATAGGGCTTAACATGTTTGTGGGAATAGGGCTTAACATGTTTGTGGGAATAGGGCTTAACATGTTTGTGGGAATAGGGCTTAACATGTTTGTGGGAATAGGGCTTAACATGTTTGTGGGAATAGGGCTTAACATGTTTGTGGGAATAGGGCTTAACATGTTTGAACTGCTTTCTAAATATAGTAACAATCAAATTATAACCAACTTACTATAAGATTTCACCTTATAACTGTAAAATATGTGTTTCTCCCCAATTTCCTGATATCCAATTACGATCTCATCTCATCATTGCAACTCCCCAACGGGCTCGTGAGAGGCGAAGGTCGAGTCATGCGTCCTCCAAAACATGACCCACCAAGCCGCGCTGCTTCTTAACACCCACTCACTTAACCCGGAAGCCAGCCACACCAATGTGTCAGAGGAAATACTGTTCAACAGGCGCCCGGCCCACCACAAGGAGTCGCTAGAGCGCTATGAGCCAAGTAAAGCCCCCCAGGCCAAACCCTCCCTTAACCCGGACGACGCTGGGCCAATTGTGCGCCGCCCTATGGGACTTCCAGTCACGGCCTGTTGTGACACAGCCTGTGATCGAACCCCTGCTTTGAAAGAGCATTTTCTGCTCCGCGTCCTCTTAGCGACACACAGACGCCATTCATATGCATGCTGACTTGTTACAACTTTAGTTTTAAGCACAAAGGGATTTTGTCTCTCTGTGACCAAGAGAATGTGGTCTTGTTTAAATTCTACTAAATTATTTAAAAAATGTTAATGTTGAGGGCTCTAAATCCATCTGAGAGCATCTGAGACTGTTGCTGTAATCACTAGGCTCTCCCGTTTCATATGCCGTATTCTAAGCTGTGAGGTTCACGGCCAGGGGTTCGATCCTTTTGTCTGGATAGGCCAGAAAATGTATCACTCCCTATTCAAATGAGGTTTCAGATTTCACATACTGCATCTCAGATGAGAACGGCAGGCGAAGCAGGATAACCAGAGCTGTCACGAACTGCTCAGTCCCCTAAATAAGGGACTTAACATTTTAAGAGGTTTTATGTGTCATATAGGCGTTATAAGCTAGTAGTTTCCATTGCTGAGATGGACAAGTATCATCAGTGGAAGAGATTGGGTGAACTAATACTTCTGTGTTCCAGCAGTAGTTCACCACTCTTTTCCAATACCTTTTCACTCAGAATATTTCAAACTGTCTCAATGTAGTAACGTTAAAGGGATAGTTGGGATTTTGATGCTAGCTGTACCCAAACCGTTTCCCTTTTTGTGCTAAGCTAGTTAGGATCGGCTCGCAAAACTAGCTTTAACTTCCTTCATGCTGGATGCAGATAGATTTTTTTATTTAAATGGTATTCACGAGTTCTGATTGCCAAAATCCAAAACTATCCCTTTAATGGCAGTTGTAAACGTGCTCCTCTCCCTCCTCCGACTGCCCTCTCTTCTTCTCTCTCTCCTCCTCCTCTCTCTTTCCTCATCTCCCAGGGTCCTGGTTCCTACATCATGAACTACTTCATGTACATCTACTGGGCTTTGTCCTTTGCCTTGCTGGCTGTGTTACTGGTTAAGGTGTTTGCCCCCTACGCCTGTGGCTCAGGCATACCTGAGGTAAGACCGCACGCACGCACATGCACGGATGCAAACACTCACAAGTTTACATGGCTACACACATACACTATGTATTGTAATTCAGGCAGGTTCTGTACCTGCTTTGTAGGAAAAATTCATGTTGAGGTGAGGTTGTCTGCTCTAGTCTAGCACTCAATCTCACGTTCTAGTTGCCATGGCAACAGGAGAGCGAGCGAGATGGGGGGTTGAGCACTGCGGAGCAGTTGGATTTTTAATTTCTTCAAAATTCTTAGATCGTGACATTGACCATATCTATGCAAGCTAGATGGTCGCTGTGGTCTCAATAAATATGATTATTTGGTTCTAAGACTGACAACAAATTTTTGCCCTTAGAGAGAAATGATTTGTCAGAGTATATCGTTTATATCAGGGTGGCTTTTCAGGAGCAGTTTGGAATATGTTTGGATATTTGCCTTATTTCTTCAACAGACCTAATCATCTACCTCCTCTACCCTCAGTGCTTCTCCAGATTAAACCTAGAAATAATTTCTCCAGTAGTATATTTACCTCATTTCCCCCCATCTCTCTGTCTCCCAGATAAAGACCATCCTGAGTGGGTTCATCATCCGGGGTTACCTTGGGAAGTGGACCCTGCTGATCAAGACGGTGACCCTGGTGCTGGCTGTAGCGTCTGGGCTGAGCCTGGGGAAAGAGGGACCCCTGGTCCATGTGGCATGCTGCTGTGGAAACATTTTCTCATACCTCTTCCCCAAGTACAGCAAGAACGAGGCCAAGAAGAGAGAGGTATGTATGATCTACTGTTCTATTAGGTGTGGAGATATACAATATAACTTTGTCCAAGTAGAGTAGGAATGAGGCCAAGAAGAAAGAGTTTATGGTTTGGTGTATGTATCCATTGTATTACATTACAAAGTTTAGCGTTTTGTTATAAGACATTCTTTTGGTGACCTTTTCTGTTGTATGATTTAAGTGTGTTCTGGGTAAATGTCAGTGTTTCAGCTGACTCGACCTGTGTTTTGGGTAAATTCCTGTCGGTGTTTCAGCTGACTCGGCCTGTGTTTTGGTACTAATCTTTTTTATTTGTTGTCTCTGCAGGTCCTATCTGCAGCATCAGCGGCTGGGGTGTCTGTGGCTTTTGGTGCTCCCATAGGAGGAGTACTCTTCAGCTTGGAGGAGGTACATTTTATATTGTGTGTGTGTGTGTTTCTATGAGTGTGTCCGTATGAGTAAGCACATCACACACACTATAGCCTCGTTTTAGGCCGAGTTTCTGTGTCAGCACTTTGACAACTGCTGATGTAAAAAGTGCTTTATAAATACGTTTGATTGATCTGTTCATGCACGCTTGTGTCTCTGTATGAGTTAATGCATCCCACTATAATGTCCCCTATTCATCTCTCTCTCTAGGTGAGCTACTACTTCCCTCTGAAGACTCTGTGGCGCTCTTTCTTCGCTGCGCTAGTGGCAGCCTTCGTCCTCCGCTCCATCAACCCGTTTGGCAACAGCCGTCTGGTCCTGTTCTATGTGGAGTACCACACCCCCTGGTACCTGTTTGAGCTTATCCCCTTCATCCTGCTGGGGGTGTTTGGAGGCCTCTGGGGGGCCTTCTTCATCAAGGCCAACATCGCCTGGTGCCGAAGGAGGAAGTCCACCCGCTTCGGGAAATACCCCGTCCTGGAGGTCATCTTCGTGGCAGCCATTACCGCCGTGGTGGCGTTCCCCAACCCCTACACGCGACAGAACACCAGCGAGCTGATTAAGGAGTTGTTCACTGACTGTGGGCCGCTGGAGTCGTCCCAGCTGTGCCAGTACAGGAGTCAGATGAATGGGAGTAAGGCGTTTGTGGATGCGTCGCCTAACAAGCCGGCGGGGCCCGGGGTGTACACAGCCATGTGGCAGCTGTGCCTGGCGCTCGTCTTCAAGATCATCATGACAATATTCACCTTCGGACTCAAGGTGAGGTAGGGCAGGTTGGGTACTACCATCTAGTTACTGTAGCCCGGCAGTTAAAGGGGAAGTTCAGACAAAAACATCCTTTATAACTACTATTGACTGGTCGTTTGTCATTACCCCAGACAGTTTTTAGGTCCATTGCTTGAGTATTTAGATGTAGGAAATACGCTGATTCTACCCCCGCCTTCTCCATAGAAACCCCATGCCACGTCAAAAGTCCATCCTAAATACCTCCTAAACACACCGCTCTGGCCTCCCATGATCGAAATAGTCATTTTTAATGACTTTCTCTGCACAATTTGTCTGCTAACTTATTTCAGTTGGCACATTTTTACCTATGAATGTCGTCTCGGGAATTTCAGCATTTCGATAAAAAAATACATGCGTTATAAAGAGTCTAGAGGTGTTTTTGGGTGAACTTCCCTTTTTAATGTTATAGTATTGGATATGCATGTCTCTCAGATTGTGGTCTAATCCAAATCTTAGATTGTAGTCTAGACTTTAAGAAATGCTGATCAGGGTTAGTTAGGGTTGAGAAATACTGAGCAAAATCAGAATTGGAATTTCAGTTCCGGATAGTTTTTTTGTGGTTCCTGTCCCCAGGTTCCGGCAGGCCTATTCATCCCCAGTATGGCCATCGGGGCGATCGCCGGGCGAATTGTTGGCATCGCCGTGGAGCAGCTGGCGTACTACCACCATGACTGGTTAGTGTTCAGGGAGTGGTGCGAGGTAGGCACCGACTGCATCACCCCGGGACTCTATGCCATGGTGGGGGCCGCTGCATGTCTGGGTGAGTTACACTGACTGGATGTGGGTGTCTGTAATGTTATGGTCACGTCTGATACTCCTACTCGATGTTCATTCTTGTGATCCATTGACAAACACAGTCTATATAACAATGGATCACAGAAACACGGAGCTGTGTAAAATGTCATCTATCCTGTTGGATGGCTTTGGTCCTCTCCCATTCAAACCTTTCCTTTTGTCTGTAGGTCGTTGCTGTAAAAAATAATAGGTTCTCACTTCTGTCAAATTACCTGGTAAAATAAAAGGTCAATAATATCTATATTTTTTTTCAGGTGGTGTGACGAGGATGACAGTGTCTCTCGTGGTTATTGTGTTTGAGCTGACTGGCGGTCTGGAATACATTGTGCCCCTCATGGCGGCCGTCATGACCAGCAAGTGGGTGGGCGACGCCTTTGGGCGTGAGGGCATCTACGAGTCACACATCCGCCTCAACGGGTATCCTTTCCTGGACGCCAAGTCAGAGTTCACACATACCACACTGGCGCGGGAGGTGTGTCAAAATCAAATGTTATTTGTCACGTACACAGTTTACAGCATGTATAAAAGCTGCGGTGAAATGCTTGCATGCTATAGCTCCATCAACATATTGTGTGTGTGTGTGTTAGGAACAAATGTTTATTATGGACAGATTCAATTAATACATTGGCACACTGAATCATTAACAGTTAGATGCAGTACCATTGACATCAATGTATGATTAAGTAAAAAGTTGACTTCTTGGTCACAACTTCTTGGTGACCGAGGGGCAGTATTGAGTAGCTTGGATGAATAAGGTGTCCAGAGTAAGGTGCCTGCTACTCTGTCCCAGATGCTAATATATGCATATTATTAGTACTATTGGATAGAAAAGACTCTGAAGTTTCTAAAACCTTTTGAATGATGTCTGTGAGTATAACAGAACTCATATGGCAGGCGAAAACCTGAGAAAAATCCAACCAGGAAGTGGGAAATCTGAGGCTTGTAGTTTAAAGGCGTCATTTAGGGTTCAGCCCTAAACCACTTTCTGTGTGACTTCAGGTGATGCGCCCGCAGCGTAGTGATCCGCCGTTAGCGGTGCTGACACAGGACGACCTGACGGTGGAGGAACTTCAGGTGATCATCAACGAGACCGGCTACAATGGCTTCCCTGTCATTGTCTCCAAGGAGTCTCAGAGACTGGTGGGCTTCGCCCTGCGCAGGGACATCACCATCGCTATAGGTGAGGAGAAACTGAGACTGCAGGTTGTGGGGGGGCACACACGTACTCAATTACATGCTTGCTTACACATACAGACTTGTACATACACACACACACACACACACACACACACACACACACACACACCTGATCTCGCTCTCCTCTCTCTCTCTTTCTCTTATCTCTCTCTCTCTCTCTCTCTCTCTCTCTCTCTCTCTTGTCGAACTGTTTTATAATTTAATGTGTTTATTTGTCTATCTATTTTATGTATTTGTCTACAAGTTAATATATGTTTACAACAAGCAAGGGGAAGATATCAGAATAGGGGCATTGGGGAATAGTAACATGTTTTACGGAATAAATTTGTACTAGTGAAGCCGTGTCTCGTTCATGATCATGTGAAATGTCAATTGCTATGGAAATGCTGGGATGTGTTTTTCAATTATGTTAAAGGTAATTATAATGCAACTATGACGGTGATACGATATGGATTACAATTATCATCATGAATATTAAGGCTATACGCACTACATGTTACACAGTAGTTACACAGACTGTTACACAGACTGAGTTTTTTTTTCAATATAGGTAATTCTCTTATAAAATGGGTAAAAATAGTATAGCTACCCCAGGTGTAAAATAGTAAATAACGGCTACTTCTCAGAGTTTTGAATTGACAAGAGGAGTTAAACAAGGGTGTCCGCTATCACCATATCTATTCGTTATGGCCATCAAAATGCTAGCTATTAAAATCAGATCCAATAGCAACATTAGAGGATTATAAATCCAAGGCTTAAAAACAAAGGTGTCCATGTATGCCGATGACTCATGTTTTATATTAATTCTGCAAGTTAGATCCCTACAATGTCTCATTTAAAGATCTAGATAACTTTTCTGTACTCTCCGGACTAAAACCTAATTATGATAAGTGTACAATATTATGTATTGGATCCTTAAAAAAATTAACTTTTACATTACCCTGCAGTTTACCTATAAAATGGGCTGATGGTGAAGTAGACATACTCGGTATTCATATCACAAAATATATAAATAAGCTCCCCAAAATGAATTTCAATAGAAACCTTGTAAAAATAGACAAGATCCTGCAACCATGGAGAGGGAAATAGACAAAAAAATGCCCTGATTAACTCACTTACTTATGGCGCTGCCTACTCCTGATGATTCATTTTTCAAATCATATTAGCTTTATCTGGGACGCTAAACCAGACAAAATAAAAGGTGCCTATCTATATAATGAATATGAATTGGGTGGGTTGAGATGATTAAATATAAAAGCACTAAACTTCTCTCTAAAAGCTTCACCCATTCAAAAGTTTTACTTGAACCCTAAATGGTTCTCAAGTAGATTAATAAGAAAAGCTCATCCATTGTTTAAAAATGGCCTTTTTGCCTTTGTGCAGATTGCCATGTCGCATTTTTGATTAATTGAAAATGATACTTTTTTCAAAGCATCTCTCTTTTTCAAACAAGCATTGCAGAGCTGGCTCCATTTTCAATTTCATCACCCTGAAAAGATGGAACAAATATTATGGCTAACTCAAATGTGCTGGTTGATAAAATACCTGTATTTATGGGAAAGATGTTTGAAAAGGGTATTTTGTTCTTAACTCTACTATTCCAATATCATTTTATGTCCTGATAACATGGAGTTATCAGAATTGTACAGAAAGGTCGGCTCAATCCACGAGTACAACCAATTGATTACAGCATTACCCCAAAAATGGAGGAGGTGGGTGGCAGCAGGAGGAGGTAGGGAACTGGTCTGTCTGCCCAATATAAAGGATCAAAACTGGCAGAGGAATAAAAATAGCATAAATAGGAAAGTTTACCAGTTTCATTTGAGGACCAGGATGTTGACAACTGTGCCATACAGATTGCAAAATAGTTGGGAAGAGATTTGATGTACTGATTCCATGGTACAGGGTGTATGAGTTGATATATAAAACAACGCAAGATTCAAGACTTCATGCTTTTCAGCTAAAATTATTATATAGAATTCTTGCCACCAAATTTTTTTTTGAATATTTGGGGCATAAAATCATCGAAGCTCTGCAGATTTTGTTGTGAGGATACAGAATCAATAGACCATTTATTTTGGTATTGCCCTCAGGTAGCCTGTTTCTGGTCTCAGGTTCAGGAATGGCCTGAAATGCATACCATTGATCTAAAATTGACCCTAGAAATAGTACTGTTAGGAGATCTGGAGAGACCGGGTCAGTCAATTACTAATTATCTTAGTAAAAGTATTTATCTTCAACTCGCAATCTGTGGATTCTATTTGATTAGATGGATTGAAATTGTACATTAAACATCACAGCAAGATATGTGTTGTGTGGAAACCTGAAGTGGGTGGCCAGCAGAGATAGATGGGATGGGCTGAGGTTTGGTACGTGGAATTGGAGACAAGTGGGAGTGGAGTTGCTGTGTGGGAGATAGAATGAAGGTAAAAGTCCAAACAAAACATAATGAAAAGTATATTTGAATGACACCTAGTGGGAGTGTTTTTACAACTAATGCCAGTTTCCCTGAGGCTGATGCCGTGTAGGTGTTTGTACACATGCATATACACACACTCTCATTCAAATTAACACATACAAGAACACACACAGACATGCACACAAACATATACACTTGGCATTGCTGTTATGATTTTAGTTGTCCTTGATGTCCTTTAATTTTATAAAATATATTTTAGTAAAAAAATGATGCGTTTGCGGTTTTCTTCTGTCTTTTCCTTTTTTCTCTTTAGTTAATTATCTTGGTTGTTGGAGCATTTGGGGGGTTCTTGGGGGTGGGGGTTCATTCTCTTGGTTGTTGGAGCATTTGGGGGGTTCTTGGGGGTGGGGGTTCATTCTCTTGGTTGTTGGAGCATTTGGGGGGTTCTTGGGGGTAGGGAATATAATTAATTGTATTTTTTATTTTTCTTCCTGGGCGGGACTGTGGGAGGGGTCTCGAATGGTTGAGGGACAACTATTGGGGATCTTGGAGGGTTCAGGTTCATGTTGTTTGGCCTGGTGGTAAATCGGTCAACATGCCCTTGAGCAGGGCATTGACCCTGGATGCTTCTGTGTGTCGCTCTGAATGGGAGTCTGTTGGATGACTGGTATGATGTAGTTTTTGAGCGGCTTCACCGCAAGTATATTGTATGTTAAAGGTTGCGGGGGGTGCTCAGACCTGGGTTCAAAACTTCAAATAGTGTTTATTTTTTATACTTTAGCTGCACTTGACTAAGCTTGCCTGGCTAGCGCGATGGAACCACTCCTTAGACGCTAATCTTTCTCCCTCCACCTTTTCACAGAAAACGCACGGCGAAAGCAGGGGGGTATCCTGCTGACCTCGCGGGTCTACTTCACGCAGCACGCCCCCACCCTGCCCGCCGAGAGCCCGCGGCCCCTCAAGCTGCGCTCCATCTTGGACATGAGCCCCTTCACCGTCACTGACCACACGCCCATGGAGATAGTGGTGGACATCTTCCGCAAGCTGGGACTTCGCCAGTGTCTGGTGACACACAACGGGTGAGAGGAAAGGGGCTTGGAGGAGTGGGGGGAAAGGGGTAGGGTGGCATGTGAAGAGGGCAAGGGGAGGGGAGAGGGGGGAAAGGGGTAGGGTGGCATGTGAAGAGGGCAAGGGGAGGGGAGAGGGGGAAAGGGGTAGGGTGGCATGTGAAGAGGGCAAGGGGAGGGGAGAGGGGGAAGGAAAGGGGTAGGGTGGCATGTGAAGAGGGCAAGGGGAGAGGGGGAAAGGGGTAGGGTGGCATGAAGAGGGAGGGGAGAGGGGGAAAGGGGTAGGATGGCATGTGAAGAGGGCAAGGGGATGGCAGAGGGGGAAGGAAAGGGGTAGGGTGGCATGTGAAGAGGGCAAGGGGAGAGGGGAGGGGGAAAGGGGTAGGGTGGCATGTGAAGTGGGCAAGGGGAGGGGGAAAGGGGTAGGGTGGCATGTGAAGAGGGCAAGGGGAGGGCAGAGGGGGAAGGAAAGGGATAGGGTGGCATGAAGAGGGCAAGGGGGGGAGAGGGGGAAAGGGGTAGGGTGGCATGTGAAGAGGGCAAGGGGAGGGGAGAGGGGGAAGGAAAGGGGTAGGGTGGCATGTGAAGAGGGCAAGGGGAGGGGAGAGGGGGAAGGAAAGGGGTAGGGTGGCATGTGAAGAGGGCAAGGGGAGGGCAGAGGGGGAAGGAAAGGGGTAGGGTGGCATGTGAAGAGGGCAAGGGGAGGGGAGAGGGGGAAAGGGGTAGGGTGGCATGTGAAGAGGGCAAGGGGAGGGGAGAGGGGGAAAGGGGTAGGGTGGCATGTGAAGAGGGCAAGGGGAGGGGAGAGGGGGAAAGGGGTAGGGTGGCATGTGACGAGGGCAAGGGGAGGGGAGAGGGGGAAAGGGGTAGGGTGGCATGTGACGAGGGCAAGGGGAGGGGGAAAGGGGTAGGGTGGCATGTGACGAGGGCAAGGGGAGGGGAGAGGGGGAAAGGGGTAGGGTGGCATGTGAAGAGGGCAGGGAGAGGGGGAAAGGGGTCGTGTGGCATGTGAAGAGGGCAAGGGGAGGGGAGAGGGGGAAGGAAAGGGGTAGGGTGGCATGTGAAGAGGGCAGGGAGAGGGGAGAGGGGGGAAAGGGGTAGTGTGGCATGTGAAGAGGGCAAGGGGAGGGAGAGGGGGAAAGGGGTAGGGTGGCATGTGAAGAGGGCAAGGGAGGGCAGAGGGGAGAAGGAAAGGGGTAGGGTGGCATGTGAAGAGGGGAGGGGAGAGGGGGAAAGGGGTAGGGTGGCATGTGAAGAGGGCAAGGGGAGGGGAGAGGGGGAAAGGGGTAGGGTGGCATGTGACGAGGGCAAGGGGAGGGGGAAAGGGGTAGGGTGGCATGTGACGAGGGCAAGGGGAGGGAGAGGGGGAAAGGGGTAGGGTGGCATGTGAAGAGGGCAGGGAGAGGGGAGAGGGGGAAAGGGGTAGGGTGGCATGTGAAGAGGGCAGGGAGAGGGGGAAAGGGGTAGTGTGGCATGTGGAGAGGGGGAAAGGGGTAGGGTGGCATGTGAAGAGGGCAGGGAGAGGGAGAGGGGAAAAGGGGTAGTGTGGCATGAAGAGGGCAAGGGGAGGGGAGAGGGGGAAAGGGGTAGGGTGGCATGTGACGAGGGCAAGGGGAGGGGGAAAGGGGTAGGGTGGCATGTGACGAGGGCAAGGGGAGGGGGAGGGGGGAAAGGGGTAGGGTGGCATGTGACGAGGGCAAGGGGAGGGGGAAAGGGGTAGGGTGGCATGTGACGAGGGCAAGGGGAGGGGAGAGGGGGAAAGGGGTAGGGTGGCATGTGAAGAGGGCAGGGAGAGGGAGAGGGGGAAAGGGGTAGGGTGGCATGTGAAGAGGGCAGGGAGAGGGGAGAGGGGGAAAGGGGTAGTGTGGCATGTGAAGAGGGCAAGGGAGGGGGAAAGGGGTAGGGTGGCA
The DNA here is from genome assembly GCF_034236695.1 of Oncorhynchus nerka. Lineage (NCBI taxonomy): Eukaryota > Metazoa > Chordata > Actinopteri > Salmoniformes > Salmonidae > Oncorhynchus > Oncorhynchus nerka. Next base: position 21,697,614 of record NC_088407.1, read on the forward strand.
TGTGACAAGGGCAAGGGGAGGGGAGAGGGGGAAAGGGGTAGGGTGGCATGTGAAGAGGGCAGGGAGAGGGGAGAGGGGGAAAGGGGTAGGGTGGCATGTGAAGAGGGCAGGGAGAGGGGGAAAGGGGTAGTGTGGCATGTGACGAGGGCAAGGGGAGGGGGAAAGGGGTAGGGTGGCATGTGACGAGGGCAAGGGGAGGGGAGAGGGGGAAAGGGGTAGGGTGGCATGTGAAGAGGGCAGGGAGAGGGGAGAGGGGGAAAGGAGTAGGGTGGCATGTGAAGAGGGCAGGGAGAGGGGAGAGGGGGAAAGGGGTAGGGTGGCATGTGAAGAGGGCAGGGAGAGGGGAGAGGGGGAAAGGGGTAGGGTGGCATGTGAAGAGGGCAGGGAGAGGGGAGAGGGGGAAAGGGGTAGTGTGGCATGTGAAGAGGGCAAGGGGAGGGGAGAGGGGGGAAAGGGGTAGGGTGGCATGTGAAGAGGGCAGGGAGAGGGGAAGAGGTGATTTTAAAAGTGATCTTGGATGAGAACAATGGGGAGGGAATCACAGCCTCAAAATGGGGGAATGTGTTTGGTAGGGTGGGGGTGAAAGAAGAGAAGGAAGGAACACTGGATGGAGTCTTCCTCAGTCCTCCTAACCTCAACATGAACTAACAAATACCTCAACAGGCAACAGACTGAGTTCCACCAGCACACACTCAAGTTCTGTTCCAATGTACACACTACTACTTAGAATGAAGCAGTGTATTGGATGTCATCTATTCTAAGTGGTATGCTAGTGTGGATATTGGGATGTAGTAGCATCCCCTCACATCCTTACGGAAAAAGATTGGGTGAAGTATTGCGTTTTGTGCTGCAAATACTGCGTCTGAAATCATGTTTTTTTTTTTTTTTTTTTTTACTTAAGTAATTTTGTAGTGTGACTGCAGTTACAGTGCAGTACACTGCAGTTATTCTACAATTACTCTGGTCAAAATACCACAGTCGACTGCAGTTACTTCACTTTACTCTAGTTTCAAAACTGCAATCTTTTTTTTGTAAGGGATAGAGTGATGCATGGACACTGGGACTGGAAACCCTGGGGTTATAAACTGGTACGCTGCATGGCTTTTCAGCTAAATGCTAGCTGCGCTATGCTAACCAATATAACAACTCTGATGCCGCTTAACAAATAGTTGGATAGTTTTATCCAATATTTGAGAGACTTATGATGTGTTTAGAAGTTGGTGGTCATCGTCAATTACTGTGGATGAGCTCACTGGTTGAATATGACACTTCAGAGACACCTGGTGGTTCAAATAGGAATTAAAGGATCATTGGATAAACCCTTGCTCTGTAACTAAGTAAAAATGCTGAAGTAGTTTTTTGGGGTATCTGTACTTTATACTATTTTATATTTTGGATAACTTTTACTACACTCAATTCCAAAAGACAGGGTTCGTACGTCATGAAAATACTGGAAAGGTTATGGAATTTTAAAATAGTGTTTTCGAGGCCTTTAAAGTTTTGGAAAATGATGGAAATGTATTTAATAAATTCTGTTCATGTAATTTATTTAGGCACAGTTTTTAAATATTTTATCAATCAAATAAAAATCAACAGTGATTTAACCGCGCACCGCTACTGCTTGTGAGTAAGGCCATACAAAGTTGATTCATTTAAACGGCACATACGGAAAACAAACGATTCACTTCGCTAATGTATTAGTTGTGATTCGGTTCAATGCAATGAATTGAAGGTGAATCAAAATAATAATTTGTGAATCGCGAACAGTAATGTTAGGAAAAAAGGTTTAGATGTAGCCTTTCTTTTGGCTTTTGTTGCTTCAAAACTTGTTTTGTAGATTCTTCCAGTTGATTTGGGCATCCAATGTATGGGACATTGCAACTCAATACATGCCAGTCAGCCTGCAAAGTAAACACTTCTAAGATAAATTACTAAATTAAAAGGTACATTTCCTGAAGAAAATCCGTGGGCTTGGTTCAGCTAAATAAAAAGATTTGTAACCTACCATAGCCATTTGATATGTTAAATGAGTGAATTATTTCAGAAGGCATGAAATATATTTGGTTGCAATGTTCTACATCAAGGGTGGTCAACCATCCTCCAGGAGAGCTAATGGGTGGGCAGGATTTTATTCCAGTCCCCCTCTAACAAACCACATTTTAGAAATGAGCTGCTCAACCGGACCTTGATAAACTGGCTCTGATGTGTTTGAGCAGGGCTTGATCAAAAGCCTGCACACCCAGTAGCTCTCCAGACTAAGGGTTGACCACGTGTGTTTTATACCGTTGCCTAACAGGTATTCTACTTTGTGCCTTGCACAACGACAGGAGATGGTAGATGCGATCAGAGAGCAACCTCCCGGTGTCCACATTGCGCATACATTTTTTTCTACATACATGGCGACGCTGCCAAAAGTCACGGAGAAGTCATGAAATTCCATCTGTCAAAATGTGTTTGAACCCTGTAAAGAGAATATGTATACTTTTTACTCCCATACATTTTCCGCGACACCCAAAAATACTCATTACATTTCGAATGCTAAGGCAGGACAGCAATATGGTCCAATTCTCGCACCATCAATATAACGAGTTGTCATCCCTAATGCCTCTGATCTGGCAGACTCACTAACCACATTGTCATCCCTACTGCCTCTGATCTGGCGGACTCACTAACCACATTGTCATCCCTACTGCCTCTGATCTGGCGGACTCACTAACCACATTGTCATCCCTAATGCCTCTGATCTGGCGGACTCACTAACCACATTGTCATCCCTACTGCCTCTGATCTGTCATCCCTACTGCGGACTCACTAACCACATTGTCATCCCTACTGCCTCTGATCTGGCGGACTCACTAACCACATTGTCATCCCTAATGCCTCTGATCTGGCGGACTCACTAACCACATTGTCATCCCTACTGCCTCTGATCTGGCGGACTCACTAACCACATTGTCATCCCTAATGCCTCTGATCTGGCGGACTCACTAACCACATTGTCATCCCTACTGCCTCTGATCTGGCGGACTCACTAACCACATTGTCATCCCTACTGCCTCTGATCTGGCGGACTCACTCCCTAATGCCTCTGACCAACCACATTGTCATCCCTACTGCCTCTGATCTGGCGGACTCACTAACCACATTGTCATCCCTACTGCCCCTCTGATCTGGCGGACTCACTAACCACATTGTCATCCCTACTGCCTCTGATCTGGCGGACTCACTAACCACATTGTCATCCCTACTGCCTCTGATCTGGCGGACTCACTAACCACATTGTCATCCCTACTGCCTCTGATCTGGCGGACTCACTAACCACATTGTCATCCCTACTGCCTCTGATCTGGCGGACTCACTAACCACATTGTCATCCCTACTGCCTCTGATCTGGCAGACTCACTAACCACATTGTCATCCCTAATGCCTCTGATCTGGCAGACTCACTAACCACATTGTCATCCCTACTGCCTCTGATCTGGCGGACTCACTAACCACATTGTCATCCCTAATGCCTCTGATCTGGCGGACTCACTAACCACATTGTCATCCCTACTGCCTCTGATCCCTGGATCGGACTCACTAACCACATTGTCATCCCTACTGCCTCTGATCTGGCAGACTCACTAACCACATTGTCATCCCTACTGCCTCTGATCTGGCGGACTCACTAACCACATTGTCATCCCTAATGCCTCTGATCTGGCGGACTCACTAACCACATTGTCATCCCTACCTCTGATCCTCTGATCCCTACTGCCTCTGATCGGACTCACTAACCACATTGTCATCCCTACTGCCTCTGATCTGGCGGACTCACTAACCACATTGTCATCCCTACTGCCTCTGATCTGGCGGACTCACTAACCACATTGTCATCCCTACTGCCTCTGATCTGGCGGACTCACTAACCACATATTGCTTTTGTAAATGATGAATTAAAAAAAAAAAATCATGAATATGGTTTGTTTAATGTAAGGAATTCCATGTATAGCATTTACTTTTACTACCACTGAAAGGCAGTCAGTGTGTAAATATATGTTTAAAGACAGTGTTTAAATGCCCCATCAGGAGAGGAGAGCACTGAGAGGGAATGAGATTACAGATGACAGCAGTCCTTTGTTTTTATACTTTTTCATTTTTTGTCATTTGATCCTTTTCTATTGTTTAGTTCTCAATGAATTCATCATTTACTATATAAATACATATAATAGCCAAAACATCAGACATATTTCATGGAATCCTTGGTAATTTGCCTACCACAATTGAGTCTACTATTCACAAGATTAGATACCATTACAAATCAATAAGGAAGTTGTTTAAACTGACAAAGATGAATGATATGCAACGATAACAGTAGTTGGCATCCAACTGACATGCACTTATACACACTCACCATCAGTACAAGTGGTATATTTATGGACAAGTCAAATATATTGTTAATTGAGCTTTTTTTTTTTTTTTGCAATACTATTAGAATATATTAGGTAGGTTGTGTTATGATTTGCCACTTTATGATGTCATTAAGTTATTTATATAAGTTATTTTTTTGTGTACTATGCTTTGTGTGTGTGTGTGTGTGTGTGTGTGTGACGGGCAGTCTCCTGAGTAACAGGTGTGTGTTTGTACAGGATTGTATTGGGCATCATCACTAAGAAGAATATATTAGCGCATCTGGAGGAGCTCAAGGAACACACGGAGCCCCTGGTGACTAGCCCCGCCCCCTGTCTCCTCCCATTCCACTGACCCCTTCCCCTCTCCCATTTCCACCTCTTAGGCCCGCCCTCCTAGGAGCGACGCATGTAACTGACAGTTCCCGTTTCCAATAGCAACCCACTCATCTTACTGTGTCTTTTCAACTCACTCATGAATACACTTTTTTTTTTGAGGAGGGGTTTGTTTGGTTTGATTTGGTTGGGATGTGTGCATCCACTTTCTCCTCACTGGATACCTACCTACTGTGCCACACTATCACTGATCTCCCTATTCATTCCCTACTAGTCATTGACAACAGTTAGTAAGATTACTGTTTATTTTTTTAAGATCTACTCTATATGAGTGTTTATTATGAGTCCTGTAATGTTGGACTTTGATGGGAACTGTCATTTGAACCTTGATTAGTTAGATATCCATAATTGACTATTGCTCCACAGCCATTCCTTTCAACAACATCCTACTAGCTATTAGTCCCTTCATCAGTAGTGTGGGCTGTTTCATCCGCTATAAGAAATCATTCTAGAATATAGATATATAAGCATGAATATACTGATTACATACAGTCATGTAGCCATGCCTGTGTTTTTAGAGCGTGTGTCTCACTCGACACTTAGAAAACCTTCACATTCACACTATTACATCATTTCACTCTAAAATCATTTCACTCCAACAGATCGACAACATCTGACCCGCGTAGCGCTTCCGGTATTGCCTTTACCGAGCAGACCGTTGGTTGATGTTTTTTCCTGGGAGGGGAGATTTCGCATCTAGTGTCCCTCCCACCCTGCCGTAGACCTAATAGAACCACCCTCCTGTATTGAGAGAGGAAACTCCCTCTATGGCGGTGTAGCGATGGTGGTGGTAGTAGTGTGTTGGTAGCTAATACCTCCAGTAGCGGTAACTAGCCAAGCCACACCCATCCCCCTCCCCCTTCCAACACCCACCCTGATCCTAAACCATACCCACCCACCCCTCCTTCACCCCCATCCAACCTGATCTCAACCCCCCTGCCTCATCCGGTGCCTCCCACCTCAACACCTCCCTTCACTTCCTACAGTACTGACTCTAGCTCTACCCTGGACTGGAGCTGTGACAGACAGGCATACAGCCTCTCCTCACCTCTCTCTCAGCTCAGCTCTGCCCTCACCGTCTGTCTCTCTCAGCTCAACTCTGCCCTCACCGTCTGTCTCTCTCAGCTCAACTCTGCCCTCACCGTCTGTCTCTCTCAGCTCAACTCTGCCCTCACCGTCTGTCTCTCTCAGCTCAACTCTGCCCTCACCGTCTGTCTCTCTCAGCTCAACTCTGCCCTCACCGTCTGTCTCTCTCAGCTCAACTCTGCCCTCACCGTCTGTCTCTCTCAGCTCTCTGCTCAACTCTGCCCTCAGCTCACTCTGCCCTCACCGTCTGTCTCTCTCAGCTCAACTCTGCCCTCACCGTCTGTCTCTCTCAGCTCAGCTCTGCCCTCACCGTCTGTCTGTCTCTCTCAGCTCTGCCCTCACCGTCTGTCTGTCTCTCTCAGCTCTGCCCTCACCGTCTGTCTGTCTCTCTCAGCTCTGCCCTCACCGTCTGTCTGTCTCTCTCAGCTCTGCCCTCACCGTCTGTCTGTCTCTCTCAGCTCTGCCCTCACTCTGCCCTCACTCTGCCCTCTCTGTCTCTCTCTCAGCTCTCACCGTCTGTCTGTCTCTCAGCACAACTCTGCCCTCACCGTCTGTCTGTCTCTCTCAGCTCAACTCTGCCCTCACCGTCTGTCTCTCTCAGCTCAGCCCTCACCGTCTCTCTCTCAGCTCAGCTCTGCCCTCACCGTCTGTCTGTCTCTCTCAGCTCAGCCCTCACCGTCTGTCTGTCTCTCTCAGCTCTGCCCTCACCGTCTGTCTGTCTCTCTCAGCTCTGCCCTCACCGTCTGTCTGTCTCTCTCAGCTCAGCCCTCACCGTCTGTCTCTCTCTCTCAGCTCTGCCCTCACCGTCCGTCTCTCTCTCCAATGTCTCCAGATGTTTCACTAAATCTCAAGCTTTCGTCATAGCTGAATTCAAGAGCACAAGTCATAACAAAAAGTCAATTCTAGGAATACATTTTGTGCTGTTGACGGACATCTAGTTGTTATGCAGCTGCACACTCTTACAATGTCGTAATTGACACTTTCTGTGTTAGCAGAACTCGTTTACATTTCAACCAATTGTGACCTGGGAGTAACTATAGCGATGACCCACGTTGTATTTTAGATACAAGTGCTCTTGAATTAACCAGAAATGTTGAGTGAGCGTTCCAGTATGTGTATCTGACAAGGTGAAGGGTTGGTTGGTCGGTCGGTAAGGCAGATGTGTTCTGCCTTGCAATTCCTATAGTGTTCATCTCACCTGCTCTTCCTGTAGGTGTTCAGTAAATCTCCTCCTCAGGCTTCCAACGAGAATCACTCACTCACCATTCTCCCCTGGTTACTCACCCCCTCCTCCTTCTGTCCTTCCTCGGCACCAGTGGGACTTGTTTTTGTTGGCCTGGCTGCATTGACGGTCACAGTCGGCTGAGTGGTTACTAAGTATTACTACGTTCCCTGTATCACCTTGGGCTAAAATACAGATAGTGTGGTAGGAATGGTGCGTTACTTCTCTTGACTAAAATGGAGCACTATTTTGTCATTTTTATTTATGACATCTGATCGTTAAGCTTCAGATCTCAAAATAATGAGTTTCCTCTGACATTAAACACATTTCCATAATTTTGTCAGTTGGTTAACAGCCCATTATTTAGGTTATTGGTGCGTTATCATTCTGTGTTGATTTATTCCACGATATTGTATCCCAGGCCAAAACCACCACTGACTGACTGACCGCACGAGCCAACAAAAACTTGTAATTCTCTCCCACACCAACCAGACTGTGCTCCCTGCCAGCTCCTCCGTGAATAACTATTTTCTCTCTCCCCCTGCAGGCGTCTCCTTGGTATTATCACAAAAAAAGATATCCTTCGTCATATGGCCCAGTTGACCAACCAAGACCCCGACAACATAATGTTCAACTAGTCACCTCCTTCCCAGGTCGTCACGATGATGAGGAGGAGAGCGAAGAGGAGGTGGTGCACCTACTGGAGGGTCGAGGCTCCTCTCTATGACAAACAGCCCCCCATGGAACCCTGTCCCTAACCATAGTGACTGAGAGCCTTAGTGACTAGGGACCCTCCCACAGAGCCCTAGTGGCCACAGGAAGGATGAGACGGACAGATTAAAGGGATATTAAATGGCTGTTTTTGAAGGATGTTCCGGCCACAAAGTCGCAGCTACTACGGACTGGGACATATATACCCAAGGAACACACATTTAACACACACACATACAGGAGCTCACACTCACTCATACAAACACAGATGCCAGACAAGAGCACACACTTGACCAATTTGACCTCCTACACACACACACACACGCACGCACACACACACACCCTTCATGCTCCTCCACCCATGTCCTATTCCTATTGGTTTATACTAGCAGGCATTGCTGTGAGCCTGATGCCTGGCTGCCAGGGTGAGACGTCAGAATGATCCTCTAGGACACAAGGAGGGACCTTCAGACACACCGATTTGCTGTCTGCCAGATGCCCTGCCAGGCTCCGACCCCACTGTGTCCCTCCCTCACACCCCGTCCATCCTCAAAATAATTGTTTACCTGGGAACTGTGTGTGAGAGCAATCAAGAGTGCTTGTGTGTGTGTCACGAACACCTCAACATTCCATTCAGGTTGTTATAGTAACCCCCTAAAGACAACCCTTGATATTAGACTGGGCCTCGATCCAAGGGAGATTTGCTGTGAGAGAAGGAGAGAGCTAGAGGGTTGTCAAGGATACAAGCAGGATGTACTGTAGTAGTTAGTTCATGTCTGAGTGTATGGATGTGTGTTGTAGTTCAGTATGTGAAAACAGATGCAGTGTTGTACAGAAGAGTCTGATACTCATCCCTGTTGAACTAAAGAACTGTGTGAGCCATGTCCCATTAGGATGGAGACCTAGCAACACTCCGACAGTGAAGGTGGGGAGAGTTTGTAGAAGAAAATATTAAAAGGTTGAGTTACTCTAACTGGAGATACGTTTATTTTTTTTTTATTTTTTTTACTATTGCTACTACTTTTAGTATTGATATCTACATAATCAAGTAACGAGACAAAGTCAAGACTGGAGAACTGCACTTTTTTCTTTCCAAGTGAACAACATAAATGATGATGATGTCGATGGTAATACTGCACAGTAACCGTGTCTTGAAGATTTTACTTTGCCTAATTAAGCTGTTTCATGGTGTGAGAATTGTATCTTTCAAGGCTCCTCTGCCCAGTCGTCAACAAGAACAATTCAACATACTTTTCTTTGCATGTCAGTTTTAACCAATATAAACCATTTTAAATCGACCAGCATTCCATGGTTGCGTCACAAATGGCACCCTATTCCCTATACAGAGCACTACTCTTACAAATGGCACCCTATTCCCTATACAGAGCACTACTCTTGAAGATGGCACCCTATTCCCTATATAGAGCACTAATCTTACAAATGGCACCCTATTCCCTATATAGAGCACTACTCTTGAACATGGCCCATGAGGATCTGGTCTAAAGTTATAGACTGTGTATAACACATTAGGAACATCTTAATATTGAGTTGCTCTCCCTTTTGCCCTCACAACATAGACTCTACAAGTTGTCGAAAGTGTTCCACAGGGATGCTGGCCCATGTTGACTCCAATGTTTCAGTTGTCAAATTGGCTTGATGTCCTTTGGGTGGTGGACCATCCTTGATACACACGGGAAACTCAAACCGCTGCGCCTGCGCCTGGCACCTACTACCATATGCCATTCAAAAGGCATGTAAAGCTTTTGTCTTGACCATTCACCCTCTGAATGACATACATAAATAATGAATGTCTCAAAGGTTAAAGAAAGATTTTTAAGCCATCTCCTCCCCTTCATCTACACTGATTTAACAGGTGTCATCAATAAGGGATCATAACTTTCACCTGGTCATTGTAGATCATGGAAAGAGGTGTTTAATGTTTTGTACCCTCAGTGTATAGGGAATAGGGCGTCGTTTGGGACACAGCCCATATGTAATTCTAAAAAGCATGAATTGAAGGTACAACTCGGCGTGCCACCAACTCCTTTAAACTTAAAATAAATGTGTATATTTGAGTTGTTGAAACGTACAGCACACCAAAGGCAATCATTTTGAACCAGCCACGTGTAAACCTAGACTCATGAAAAACTGTAAATAGGATCTTGTCTGCTTCACCCTTTAATGTGTGGCCCACCACACAGGAAGCAGTGACCTCAATGTGTGCACCAGCCAAAGGAGTCCCCTTTCTCTCTTACTTTGTTTCCATGACACGATGCATAGAGTAGCACCTTACCTGCTGAGTGAAGGATAAGGGTTGTGTCAATAATGCCACCCATTTCCCTATATAGTGCACTACTTTTGACCAGGGCCCAAAGGACTCTGGTCAAAAGAAGTACACTTCATAGGGAAGAGGGTTCCATTTGGGACACGTTCTAAAGGGGGAAAGGCAGGTGATGACTACCGCTGCCAATGATTTTCGCTCTAGTTCCTTAGTATTGCAGTGACTGTCCTAGGTCATATTCATTAGGCACCAAACGAAACAAAAAAACAGACAGAGGGGGACTAGCTGGACCCATTTTACATTGCCAAATGTTTTCCTTTGCTTGCCCTAATGGATACGACCTGCTGTCGGTTGATGAAGAGCGCATCGTCCCCTGTGGTGGTCATCTTCTAGCACTGTGGTTGTCTTCATACTGATCAATGTTTTTCCTTTTATGGTAGTTGTTTAGTTGGTCATTAGGCAGAATTGTATGTATGATTACATTGATTGTACATTTGAACTATATGTAAAGATTAAACATTTTGTTTAATTAAATGTGAATTGCAAAAAAAGTGACTGGGTTCTTAAATGTTTTAAACATTTAACAAGCATGTACTGAGGTAAAAGGCTGAACACACCTCAGTTACTGTCAGGCCGGTATTCTGCTATACAACTCAAATGTGTCAAGCTTTTCCAGTGACTGATTAAGTTGACGGTACAGTACACCTAGGAACAAAGATCCAGATAATCTCTGTTCTCAGCAGTACACTAAACACCACCTATCTTTTCACTGTTGTAGAAGAGACAGAGAGCGGGAACACTGGTGTAGAGAGAGAGGATGGGTTCTGTCACCAACCCAAGGAGGCCCTATAGCAGCACCTAGATCTTCTGCACAAATTCTGTCAGACCTGGGCCCTGACAGTAAATCTCAGTAAGGCAAAGAATAATGGTGTTCCAAAAAAGGTCCAGTTCCCAGGACCACAAATACAAATTCCATCTAGACACCGTTGTCCTAGAGCACACAAACTATACCTCGGCCTAAACATCAGCACCACAGGGAACTTCCACAATGCTGTGAACGATCTGAGAGACAAGGCAAGAAGGGCCTTCTATGCCACCAAAAGGAACATAAAATTCAACATACCAATTAGGATCTGGCTAAAAACACTTGAATCAGTTATAGAATCCATTGTCCTTTATGATTGTGTAGGTCAGAGGTCCGCTAACCAACCAAGAATTCACCAAATGGGTCAAACACCAAATTGAGACTGCATGCAGAATCCTGCAAAAATATCTGTGTACAACTTAACACCAACTAATACATGCAGAGCAGAATTAGGCCGATATCCGCTAATGATCAAAATCCAGAAAAGAGACGTTAAATTCTACAACCACCAAAAAAGAAGCGATTCCCAAACCTTCCATAACAAAGCCATCACCTACAGAGATAAACCTGGAAGAGTCCCCTAAGCAAGGTGGTCCTGGGGCTCTGTTCACAAACAACAGACCCTACAGAGCCCCAGGGCAGCAGCACATTTAGACCCAACCAAATCATGAGAAAACAAAAAGATAAAATTACTTGACACATTGGAAAGAATTTACAAAAAAAGAGCAAACTAGAATGTTATTTGGCCCTAAACAGAGAGTACACAGTGGCAGAATACCTGACCACTGACTGACCCAAACTTAAGGAAAGCATTGACTATGTACAGGACTCAGTGAGCATAGCCTTGCTATTGAGAAAGGCTGCCATAGCCGGTCTTGAGCCAGGTCAGCCTATGTGCACACTACATGTGGAAACAGCTGCACTTCCTAACCTCCTGCCAAATATGACCATAGAGACACATATTTACCTCAGATTACACAGACCCACATCACAGCAACAATATTTGTGACCGGTTGCCACAAGGGCAACCACTGAAGAACAAACACCATTGTAAATACAACCCATATGTTTATTTGCACATATGACATCTCTTCATTCTTCAGGAACTTTTGTGGGTGTAATATTTACTGTATATATTGTTTGTTTCTCTATTCCACTTGCTTGAGAGAAAATAAACACTTGGTTAAAGAACAGAAAGAGGGACTATGCCACCCAGACTTCCAACACAAACCAGTCTCTGTGAAGGCCTCCTTTCCTGTGAGAGTTGGAAGCAGTACAAAGACAAAGCCTAAAGTCAGCTTCTAATGCCAGTCAGTTTACACTGTCAGCTCTCTCTCTCACACACGTCTCCTATTACAGGGATCGTTCAAGCTCTGTCAGTCACTGGCCTAGGACTGGTTTTCCATTCAAATTCTTATCTGCTCTACAAGCCTTTGTGCCTGTCCTTTTAACATCCACTGGGCTAGTTATATGCGTGTGTGCACACTGCCCTCGGTATGCGTCACATTACGCATGCTTAGGTTAGTTTGCTTCCCTTGAACATTCCTTCCTGCCAAGATGAGCAGTGAGCTAAAACAAATGTTTTCTTGCTAGCTTGCGACCCATCTATAATGACCACCAAAACTATGGTTACAAGAACAAAATGGGTGCCTTTTGTTTTGGTGTAGTGGGAGCCGGCGAGGCTGATTGGGGGAATGAATCAGGTGACGATGAGGGTCCTCAGAGAAAGAGCGAGGGAGGGAGAGGCCTAGGATGGCCCATAATGTTTTGTTACTGCACAATTCAAACCAAACTGGAGGAAACCATGGTAACACACAGATTTTATTTTCACTTCAAAAAAAAAAAGAGCATAGTTTAAAGCAGAGCAACATCAACCCCCACCCAGACTATTAAGCAGATAAAGTATTTTAGTCCTGTTAAAAGACTAATCCCAATACATCGCACTCATTTCACATGCATCAGACTGTCAATGAAGCCTCTAATTTCAAACACGTACAGAGGGGAAGGAGGCTGGGGTTTGAGACCCAATTAAAACCAGATAAGAACATTCACATATTACAAAAAGGAAATGGGAGAAAATAAGATGGAAATATTGGAAACAGACCGTATAAAGGCGGCAAAATTGTAAAACGTCTAACATCTAGGAAGTCAAAACACCACAGGGGCATCATAATAATAATACATGTCATTTCTCTAAATGTTTCAATGAACCACACTAGAAGGCTATAGTGGCTATGCAATTGTTAATTACGTGCATCACAGACCAGAAGGCCTGAAACATCTAGGTCTTCAATCATCCCCTGAAATATTATTCGTGATCCAATAATTCAGCCGTTACAGAAGTTATATCAGTCTATATAAATCACTTGTATAGAGTTTAACTGACTAAATTTGACTATAGACCACACTTTCATATCCATATTTTTTCTCAGAGTCCAGCATGCATTTGACGTACTATAACATGACACTGAAACTTCAGGTCGGTTGGTTGTAACAGTGGTAGGATAATGTGCAGTCTTTTCAAGCTGAAACAAAAGAAGCCTTGGTGGTCTGTTTAGTAACAGTGATTGCACAATGTCAGCTTGAAGAGCTAATTGATGAATTTATCATAAAACGGAATAATACTGCAAAGAGATAAAAGCATAACCGTCAACAAGTCGATAGTTTTTTTTCTTCCTGAAATCGATTGAGGAAATGCTTGAAACGAAAAACAAACAGCTCTTTCGTCTGCTTACTAATACTAATTAAATGGCCCTTTACAATGCTTTATACTTACGCATATCGCTTGTTGGTTATCCTCTCCAGCCACAATATATTCAACATGAAGGATGATGATTATACTCGATGTCTTATCAAGTTGATTTATTGGAATCCAGACTAGGTTATTAGAATATAATCCAGATGGACCTACATACGTAGTATCTAGGTTCCAGTTTTAAGCTAGTTCTGTTGAGAAGTGAAATAAAATGACCTTTTCTTGACATATTCTATGTTTTTGAGGGTGGGGGAGGGAAATGCATAGGACAGGATCGTTCATCCCATTCTTTTTTTCCCTCCTGTTGTTTACACATAGCTTTCGTAAATCACCTGACCAGGCTGTAGCTTAGTAGTAACCTCTGGATCTGGCTCCGCCTCCAGCTCCACCCCCAATGCCGCCTCCTCCACTGGCTCCTGCTCCGGCTCGGAACCCTGCTCCTCTTGCTCCTCCTCTAGGTGCAGGGGAGCCAATGGCGGAGGAGATGAAGGCGTGGCCTCGGCCAGAGCCGGGGCCTCCATGGGCAACGGGGGGTGGATGGACACCTGGATGGCGATGTGTTGAGGCTGCTCGTGCAACGACGCGTCGTCAGAATCCGCTGCAGTGGATCCAGAACGCTCCCTCTCTCGCTCCCTATCTCTCTCCCGGAGGATGGTGAAGACGTCGCCGGGCCCCACCCCGACCAGGGCCCCCTGCACCAGGGCCGCCCGGCATCCCAATGCCCCGCCCATGTGGTGCCCCTCTGGGGCCTGGCGGAGGAACGTGTGCCTCATCTCCTCAACCCCCACCACTTCCAGGATCTCCTCCATGAAGGTGCGGCAATTCATGATGAGCGGGGGCAGCGGGATGCTGCGGGCCAGCTCCTCGATGTAGCGGGCAAACTCCATGGTCTTGAACTGGGTCACCTTGGCCAGCTCCAGGGTCTTGGCTGACGTGATGATGGGGATACGCTTGGCGATTTCAAACGCCTTCTGGAGCTTTAAATAGAAGAGAATAGATTGGAATTTAACTTTATTGGACATTAATTATCATGGATGGAAATGTTTCGATTCTTATTTTATTAAAAACATCACCTATGTACATTCAAAACAGTTACACACTCACTCACCCACCCACAAAGTTACTAGCTATGTCTTTGTACGGTCCTCACAAGTATAGCCAAATGCGACACAAACCTTCTCGGCGCCCTCAGTGCGGAAGAAGTCGTTGATGGCCTTCTCAGTCTTCTTCAGGTGGCTGCTCATCATGCAGAGGCGCGTGATGTTGAGGATCATGATGATGGTGAAGGTGACGAGGCACACGACCACGTAGTAGGCCCCCAGGTCCCCGCTGTGCAGGACCACGCGCATGGTCACCGTGCAGTTGGCGCTGCCGTGCACGTTGGACGCCATGCACGTGTACTTGCCACGGTCGGCGAACGTGATCTCTGTGATGTTGAGGATGCCATCGTCCGTCAGCAACCACTTGTCACCTTTCGGAGGAGAAAGAGACAGACCGAGACAGTCATTTAGAGGACTGTAGCTTCAAAATCGGTCCCCACCAATTAAACCCAAAATTCACCCAAACCAACTGTAGGTTTTTCACATTAACAATGGTAAAAGACAGACTTAACTAGAACAGCTCATGATACATTGCTACAGAAATAAATATCATACCATAGAAACAGGGTCGATTTTCCTTTCAAGGAATGGGCTATCCTTTCTATGGATCAATCAAGTCACAGGAGGCTGCAGAGGGGAGGACGGCTCATAATAATGGCTGTATCGGAGCGAATGGCATCAAGCACCTGGAAACCATGTGGAAACTATGTGTTTGATGCCATTCCATTAACACAGCCCGTTCTCCCCAATTAAGGTGCCACCAACCTCGTATGATTCAAGGTTAGTGCAATATGCATTTCCTGGTTGCAAAGACAGCAGCCAGGCCCAGGCTATGCTAGACTGGAAGGTATCTACTAGTTTTTCCAAGACAGTCACATGCAACAGCTTTTTATAGCTAGCTGCCATGCTTTCTGAGAAGGACTTTGGGTTTGCACTGCATAGAAAGAAAATTAATAGAAATTCCCATTCAACCCCCCCCACCCCCAAATTCTAAAATCATTCTATTTTTATGCTTCCACTGTACTTCTTGGGTCCTGAAGCCACTCTATAGCTCTCCCTCATCATGTTACTTTTGGAATCAGGCTAGGCCACTAATGAAATGCATGTTTTTGGCACAGAGCTCGATTCATTCATTATCCCCCATAATCTAGGCCTATAAAGGACTCCTGTAATTAATTTATTGCAACAAATAGTGATTCATTAGGTTGCATAATTGATATTATTGAGTGATAATATTATGCCAACTGCAGGACTGTCCTCGAGCCTGCAATCCAGCAACCAGCTATTTTTAAACATACTTTGGATTGGAATCCTCGACCCCCCCAAAGCGGACCAGTCTTCCCTTTTTATTAGTTACTGAGAAACCATCTTTGTTTCATTCGTCCACTGTTGATACAGTCCAAAACATGTTGCATGTCAACAATCAAGTTTTCTAGATATGGAACTTTCAAAATACAGTGTCACAGTACGATGCGTTTTGTTCCTTGTTTATTTATAATTCTCCATTCCAAATGGCACCCTATTCCCTATTTAGTGCACTACTTTTGATCAGGGCCTATAGAGCTCTGGTTAAAAGTAGTGTGACTTAATAATAATAAATGGGCCTTTGTAGTGCTTTTCAAGGACCCAATGTCGCTTTAAAATGTATAGAAATTAAAAAGAAAACAGGAGTCAAAACAAACTAAACAGACTAAACAAAACATGAATAAAGAGAGGGTGGGGCTCAAAGAAGGGAAAGGGTAGGCCTTTTCAAAGAGGTGGGGCTATAGGAGGGACAAAGATAGTGATGAACGCCGAGTCACGGATGGCTAGAGGGAGGGAGTTCCAGAGCCTAGGAGCAAACCTGGAGAAGGTCCTGTTTCCGAAGCTTCGACCTGGGGATGACAAGGTGAATAGAGAATAGGGTGCCATTTGGGATGTAGACTGATCAATATTTAAATAGAGAGTGGGGCTGAGGGAAGCTGCATTCTGTCTGGGAAAACACCATGTGGTGCTTGCTGGTGAACAGGGAGACAAACGCCTGGAGCGGAACACAAACAAACAAGCTATCATGTAAATGTTGAACCAAGGAAGTAGCCAGCCACACATTAAAGCGTGTTACAAACATCTGTCCACTGTCGAAATTGGTTTGTCTTCCTCTACTACTAGGCTAATACTACTGCTGATACAACTAATCTTGGTATAATATCCAATTTATTAAGAAGCTCTTTTGTTATACCTATCAAGGCTAAATATCCTGAACAAAAACATTAACGCAACATGCAACAATTTTACTGAGTTACAATTCATATAAGGAAATCAGTAAATTTAAATAAATGAATAAATTAGGCCCTAATCTATGGATTTCACATGACTGGGTAGAGGCCCACCCACTGGGGAGCCAGCCCAGACAATCAGAATACAGGAGTAATGAATACTCCTCAGTTTCATCAGCTGTCCGGTTGCAGGTCTCAGACAATCCTGCAGGTGAAAAGCCAGATGTGGAGGTCCTGGGCTGGCGTGGTTACATCTGGTCTGCAGTTCTGAGGCCAGTTGGACATAATGCCAAATTCTCTAATACAATGTTGGAGGCGGCTTATGGTAGAGAAATTAACATTAAATTATCTGGCAACAGCTCTGGTGGACATCCCTGCAATCAGCATGGCAATTGCACGCCCCCTCAAAACTTGAGACATCTGTGGCATTGTGTTGTGTGACAAAACTGCACAATTTAGAGTGGCCTTTTATTGTCCCCAGCACAAGTTGCACCTGTGTAATGATCATGCTGTTTTATCAGTTTCTTGATATGCCACACCTGTCAGGTGGTTGGATTATCTTGGGAAAGGAGAAATGCTCACTAACAGGGATGTAAACAAATTTGTGCACAAAACTTGAGAGAAATACAATATTTGTTCTTATGGAACATTTCTGGGATTCTTTTTATTTCAGCTAATGAAACATGGAACCAGCACTTTAATGTTGTGTTTATATTTTTTGTTCAGTATGAATGTCATCCTGGCTATATTTCACCATGGTCTACATTGACCACTATTCTCCTATCGCTGCATGAAGTGGCATCATCTGACATTGCGTTAGAACATCAACGTACGTAGGCATGTGGTGAGACAGTGGATGGATGGATGACTTCGCGTCCCTCTCTCTCTCCAGATTCTGACAGCTCATCCTGAGTGGGTGGGTGACTCAGAAAGAGAGAGTCTATCACAGAATGCGAGAGAACATGAAACCAATTCTGGAGGCGAGTAGTGTTAGGCTTAAGACAGAGCATGAATAGACTAGTACACACACACCTTCGCTTCCCACACACTTAAATCCATCAAGGCTCCAGCCTCTCTGTCGCGTCTCTAAAAAAACTGAATGCGTAAAGGAAATGTACCGGGGAACCTGGACATCAATTTATTTCCATGAGACTAGAGAGACTAAGTGTATACACCCCTGCCCCCGTGTGAAGTGTTTCAAGGCTTCCTTCGAAAGTACGTGAGTGTGTGGAAAGCAAAAGCTCTCTAAAAAACAGGTGTCGACAGCTATAAAAGAATAGTAATGCGCAACAGGGAAGAAACAACTGTTGTGTATGTCATAACAGGTCTGTGACAGAGCCTTGTGGAGCATGAAGTCTTCTACTGACTGGCTCACCGTCATCCATGAGTAAAATAGCCCCAGCTATGACCACAACAAACATCAATCTAAACATTGACAAATGTATTAATGTTGTTTGGATGCTACAGGTAACAGGCCCTAGTGGTTCAATAATGATTGTTGTGCCAGAACAAGTTCCAACAGGTCTGTTCAAAATGGAACCCGCAATGCTCATTTAGCATTCCTGTTTTATAGCAGGTGACTCACACGGTTAAAAGCTTAGACCCAGACAGTATTCTCTCTACATCTTTTCTACATACAGTATTCTCTCTACATCTTTTCTACCCAGACAGTATTCTCTCTACATCTTTTCTACCCAGACAGTATTCTCTCTACATCTTTTCTACCCAGACAGTATTCTCTCTACATCTTTTCTACCCAGACAGTATTCTCTCTACATCTTTTCTACCCAGATAGTATTCTCTCTACATCTTTTCTACATACAGTATTCTCTCTACATCTTTTAGACAGTATTCTCTCTCTTTTCTACATCTTTTCTACCCAGACAGTATTCTCTCTACATCTTTTCTACCCAGACAGTATTCTCTCTACATCTTTTCTACCCAGACAGTATTCTCTCTACATCTTTTCTACCCAGACAGTATTCTCTCTACATCTTTTCTACCCAGACAGTATTCTCTCTACATCTTTTCTACCCAGACAGTATTCTCTCTACATCTTTTCTACCCAGACAGTATTCTCTCTACATCTTTTCTACCCAGACAGTATTCTCTCTACATCTTTTCTACCCAGACAGTATTCTCTCTACATCTTTTCTACCCAGATAGTATTCTCTCTACATCTTTTCTACCCAGACAGTATTCTCTCTACATCTTTTCTACATACAGTATTCTCTCTACATCTTTTCTACCCAGACAGTATTCTCTCTACATCTTTTCTACCCACCCACCTGTTAGTATCCCCCTATTACCCCCTCCCACCTGTTAGGATGATCCTATTACCCCCCCCACACCTGTGTTAGGATGATCCTATTACCCCTCCCACCTGTTAGGATGATCCTATTACCCCCTCCCACCTGTTAGGATGATCCTATTACCCCCTCCCACCTGTTAGTATCCTCCTATTACCCCCTCCCACCTGTTAGGATGATCCTATTACCCCTCCCACCTGTTAGGATGATCCTATTACCCCCTCCCACCTGTTAGGATGATCCTATTACCCCCTCCCACCTGTTAGTATCCTCCTATTACCCCCTCCCACCTGTTAGTATCCTATTACCTCCTCCTACCTGTTAGTATCCTATTACCTCCTCCTATTACTACCTCCCGCCTGTTAGGATCCTACTAGTATCCTGTTAGTCTCCTGCCTGTTAGAATCCTGTTAGTCTCCTGCCTGTTAGAATCCTGTTAGTCTCCTGCCTGTTAGAATCCTGTTAGTCTCCTGCCTGTTAGAATCCTGTTAGTCTCCTGCCTGATAGTATCCTACCTGATAATTCTATCCACTAGTATTCTACCTGTTAGTATGCTAATTGGATCCTCCTACCAGTTAGTATCCTATTAGTTTCCTACCTTTTATTCTCATATTAATATCCTACCTGTTAGTATCCTACCAGTCCCCTACCTTTCAATCTCCTATTAGTATACTATCCGATGCCATTCATATTTACTAACAACCTCCCTCTTTTATGACCTACATTCAGCTCAATACTGTATTATGTATCTACAAACAGTTAGGTAGTGGCAGTGACCACCAATCTGCCTCCATATAGGTACCAGTAGATAGATTACAACTGAAAGAGAAAACAATGACAATAGTATCCTATCAATGCCAGCAATATTATGTACTTTATCTAGTATCTGAAGTTAAGTATTGGCTGTAACTTTTTAACTCTTGAGGTTTTGGAAAAAAAAGAGGGGACAGGCCAGCTTGTTTGGTTTGTTATCATCATGGCTTTGATGTATGATTATGCTTATCTGCTGGGTTGGCATTGCATAATCGCAGCAAATAATCCCCTTTATATATATATCATCATAGTCTGTCATAATGCAACTACTCAATGTGACCTTCCTATGAAATACCCCCCACCCCTCTCTGTTCTTCCTCCCTCCGTTGTACACAGCACACTATTTTTTTTTGACTGTAGTCTACAAATGCTGCCCTTTGGCCATACAAAAACTTAAATACAGAGGGATTTAGTCAGTAATTTACAGAGATTGAGGCTATTTTAACTATAAATCATAATTCTAGCTTTTTTCATGACAGTTTGTGTTAATGCCTGTCATCCTCTGCGTCAGACGGTCTGCATAGTCACACGATTTATTTCATAATGCCTTATTATTGAAATAGAACTTGAATGGTAATGCCTTAAGCCGGACACTGGCAGTTCAAATTGGTGTTGAGAGCTGCTGATTCTGTGGCTAAAGCCACATCAAGGACATTATTGATAACTGTACATTCAATTAGCTTGACTTACTTGTCTCCGTGTCCAGCAGGTCTCCATGCGAGTTGAACCACTTTATATTCGGTACAGGCTCTCCAGTGACGTTGCAATCAATCAGCGCGCAGTTACCTTCGCGGGCGATGATCTGGCTTACTTTCGAGAACACCAGGGGGACAAATCCACCATCTGCCACCGTGCCGTTTTCTGTGCTGTTTCTATCTGAAACCGCCGATAGAACCCCGGAGGTGTAGAGGCTGATAGTGGACAGTAGCAAGAGGCTAAAACCGTAGCCACTTGACCGACTCATTTTTTCCCCTTCTTCCTGACGGTAGCTTTCCCCCGAGGATAGTTTGTCATGCCACTCGCGTCTTCATGTTCAACACATACTGGCTATCTCCTGATTGCGGTAATGAAAGGCAATTTGGTATTCTGCTCCAAATCTTGAAGCATTCCACTGGAAGAGGAAAACAATTAAAGAAAGAAAAGTACTCATGAACATTCTGAACAGTTGGTTTGTTTAGATAGTAATGATTTCTCTGCTGAACCAAAAGATAAGGCCAGGGACCTTCGGTTGGTAAATGACTCCGACCCAATAGTCTTTGACTCCGACAACAACAAAGAAACACTAACAAATACAATAACAGTTTTTTTTACTGTAAAGCCAACAATGAATGTAATATTGTCGTTACAGCAACAGTATCTGCTAATGCATTGTTACAACATAGAGCTGCAATGTTACAGACATTATAGAATTATAATATTGACGCCTACATAATATTTATTTTCGGTCTATTTTTATTAGCTAACGTTAGGCCTAACGTATTGTCTAAAATCAGTTGCTTGATAACAATAAATGCTGTTAGTTAGTAGTATAAATATATTTATTTGACCGACAATTTGAATGCAAAAAAGTAGCTAACCTAGCTAGCTATTCTGGGCTATTTGCAATAGTAAGCTAATATTGGTCTGGATGCAAAATAGTGGAGGCTTGCTAGCAATCTAACGTTAACGTCGCTAGCCAGCCTGGAAAGGACACAACGGGTTGGCTAACTAGCTAACTTCTTTGATATAGCTAAACGGCCAAGTAGCTCACATAGTATAGTTCGCTAGTTAAATGTAATGTTTAATATAGTAACGTTAGCTATCTAACATAAAAATAATCAACCGTTACTGTAGCTAGTAACGTTACTAGGTACAGGGAATGATGAATGCTAACGTTAGTAGCTAACCATCATCATAGCTAGCGATAACGCTATCTCGATTAATAACGTTTTCCAACATCTGATTGCATACTTACACAATAGTCGTCCACTGTTATGTTTGCGGAGCTAGTTACTAAAGATGTTTTATCGTTATGCGGTCAAGAAGGAGAACGCCGTCTGTCTTTCGGACACCGCTGCGTTCCGCTATTTATTCGACATCCTCAAATCTCTTGTCTTTTGCTCAGCTGGCGGCTTGACACAACATTCGTTCGCTGCAGCGTTCAGCTTCCCTACCCTAGTCAAATTACAAGCAAGCAGCAAGAAAACTAGGACGGTCATTGGCAACGCACCAACTTTATTTGATCCGACCTGAAGGGGTGCACATGGCAATCATGAATGTGTCATTAGTGGAATTAAATGTAGCTAGAAAAGTATGATATTGATTTAAAAAAAAAAAAAAATTGCAATAATTGAAAAGAACATCATCACTTCTTTTTATTTTTTATTTAACTAGGCAAGCTTGTTAATAACAAATTCACTGGCCAAACCCGGACACTGTGCCAATTGTGCACCGCCTACACCCTGGAATCAAACCAGGGTCTGTAGTGACACCTCTAGCACTGAGATGCAGTGCCTTAGACTGTTGCGTCACTCGGGAGCCCAAGCTTCTTCCAAGAACTAAAACACAGCAACTAAAACATGTCGTTTTTTCATGAATGAATGAAGTGCATTTATGAACTAAACTGTAGGCTACATTTAGGGCTTACTGCTTTGTGTCTGCCCTTTGTCTTTCTATGAAGTCTAGGACATTAACATACAGTTCTCCAGACTGTAAACAGAGGCCAGTGTCTCACTCTCTCTGAGATCCAGGCAGTTTGCCATCATCAACCACTGCATTGTTCAATCTGATGGATGTAACTACAGTACTGAAGACTGACGAAGTGGCCAAATGTGGTTCTATTTAATCCTCAGCCTTCCCTTTGTATATATAAATGACCAATGAGATGAGTTGTATTCAGAACACGACTAATTTGAATAGGCAAAATAACTAGGATACAAACAAATTAAATCAATGCTATCAGTAGCTTACTGTATACATTGCAGGCACACTCTCTTCACACATTCTCTCTCCACACACTCACACACAAACGGTTGTAGTCAAAAGAGAGTGTATAAAGTTCAGGTAAAAATAACAAACTGTTTGGCTCAACCCAAGTAGGTCATATCTGCCTTCCGGGGTGGATTATTGACCGACCTGGTCGGTGCTTTAAAAGCATGAATCAATCTCTGAAATGGACACATGCTATTAAAAGACTCCATTCATTAATCCATAACCCTAGCTATCTCGCATTAGCAAGTGTTGATATTGTGGAAAAAGTGTTAATTTCCCAATAAATATACACAGCAGAGTTTCAATGAACTGCACATTCAATTCTAAGCAGGAGTGAGACATAGGGGTTGCTTCAGATGAAACACAAACACATGGCCAGCTGCCTAGGTGCCTCTCAAGTTAGAAAAACAGTTAAAAACAATTCATATTTTTTTGTTCAGAAATGCTTGGGTCAAATAATGCTGATTTAGTTGCAAAGATGTTAACAGAGTTACACAGTGCTAGCTACTAAACTAGGCCGATGACTGCCACATGGTGATTACAGTTACAGTGCCTTGCGAAAGTATTCGGCCCCCTTGAACTTTGCGACCTTTTGCCACATTTCAGGCTTCAAACATAAATATATAAAACTGTATTTTTTTGTGAAGAATCAACAACAAGTGGGACACAATCATGAAGTGGAACGACATTTATTGGATATTTCAAACTTTTTTAACAAATCAAAAACTGAAAAATTGGGCGTGCAAAATTATTCAGCCCCCTTAAGTTAATACTTTGTAGTGCCACCTTTTGCTGCGATTACAGCTGTAAGTCGCTTGGGGTATGTCTCTATCAGTTTTGCACATCGAGAGACTGACATTTTTTCCCATTCCTCCTTGCAAAACAGCTCGAGCTCAGTGAGGTTGGATGGAGAGCATTTGTGAACAAGGGGGCCGAATACTTTCGCAAGGCACTGTATCTCCAAGGCAAAATGTGTATCTTGTCCGAGGTAAGTTAGCGTCTCTGTGATTCAAGTGTGAATTAGTGTACAGTATTTGAAATATATATATATCTCTGTCAATGAAAATAGTTAATATTTTTGTTATCTGAGGTACTCCTTACAAAGCTTCCTTGATGAGTGCAGAGCCTCTTGAAAGCCAGTGTAAAAAGAGAGAGAAGATATATTTATTACTCATTTATTGAATTCAAGTGTGTGTGTGTGTCTGTGTGTGTGTTTCTTCACCTCATCGATCTGTTGCGGTGTGGAGAGGGAGAAGGCCACTCTGACATAAGGACAAGGGTCTGAGCTGTTGATCATGAATACACCTCTAGGGACGAGCAGCACCTAGGACAACAGACAATATTCAACACACCAGGACCTACATACCAAATCTCATGACAGAGCCAAAACTGTGGTGGTGGTGTGGTGATGAACTTATATCATAGCCCGGAGACTCCATTTGCCCTCACACTCACATACACACACACACACACACACACACACACACACACACACACACACACACACACACACACACACACACACACACACACTCTTATCTTGAAGCTCAGAATTATGTGTCTTAAAACTGCTGCTTATAGATTCTGTGTGCTGATATTAGAGTTGCTCTTTGTTTCTTCCTCTCCCAGTCCCACTCTGCACATAACAAGCCTAATAATCTACTGCAAAAATATTAAATTGTTTCGTGCTGTGAGGGAAAATCCCGCATGTTAGATTATAAAATAAAATCTGAAAGTGTTCCCTGCTATTTTCACATAGAAACAGACCAATCAGAGTGGATTTGGAGTGTTCTCGTGTGGGAGGGGAAACGGTGGGTTTTTAAATCCGTTTGCCTTGGTGAATACTGGCTGTTTTCCATCCTATCCCACATCCTATTCCTGACAACACTAGCCCCGCCCTGCAAACCTCCTGCTGCTGATCATGATGCATGAGTAGAACTAGAAACCTAGACAACCAAATAACACAAGACACACAGTAGGGTTACCTGTAGCCAACCTGTCCTTAATATCCCAAATATAGATCATTTTAATGACAGGAACCTCTCAAAGATGCATGACTTCAGTATAAATGGACTATTTTAGAACCCCAAGCATAATCTCATTCAGTCAAACAGGCTGTATTAGTTTAGTCAGTGTATGTGTCAGCTGTGGTGAGCCCGAGGTAAGGTGTGTGCGTGTGTTTGTTTGTGTGTGCACCTTCTCCTCCAGAGCTTTCTAAATGATTAGATGCTGGGTGTCTGCAATGCCCTTCAGTTTGATCCACAGGAACATGCCTGCAGCTGGAGTGCACCACTCTGTCACATCTACACACAGACACAACACACACACACACACACAGGAAAGAGAAACAGAAGGGTTGGGTCTGGGTGCAGGGATTGTTTCTTGAATTATGCCTTTAGCAAAACGCTAATTCCTCTATAGACTTTTTTAGTTATAACCTTTTGACAAGCTCCTAGCACTGTGTTATGTGATGGCTTTATCATAATGTTAGGCTTTGATGGGTTTGGATTTCTGAACTTTAATAGTTATTCATCATTAGTTGTAATAGAGACCTGAGGGGTGCCATAGCCGAGGGGCTACACCAGAGGTGAAGGGTTATCTGTAGGGGGAAAGTCCTGAGAATAGGAAAAGCGATCCCGTGGCAGGCATTGATAAGGGGAGAGAGCCATGGATTAATGATGAAGGGGGTCCAGGTCAGGTCAGGTCACGTTAAGGGAGAAAGAAACGTTTATGGCCCATATCACTTAGTTTCCTGCCTAGCAATACAGATCCAACATCGCTAAACATTGTGTTCTGAGAATATGAAACATACTTATTCATGTCACTGAGGGAGAGAGGGTAATTTTTACATTATGTCGGGATATGTTGTTGTTAGCCATCAGGGATCCTATAGGAGGGATCCTCTGGGAGGAGAAGAGACACAGCCTGGAACTAGTCACCATGACAGCCGTGAGTTGGGGAGGAGTGAGAACTTTGGGTTAGAGGTCAGGTCAGATGAAGTGAGGGAGAACAGATATCACTAAGGTTCTGTCTAGCAACAGAGATGTATTGGCTGTTCAGATGTGTAGGAGGAGACTCAGCATAGGAGAAAGGGTTAAATATCAATGCTTGTGTGAATTTCCTGCAACAACAGGGTGATCAAATTAAGACCCTACATCTGTAGGTGTGTTATTTATTCAGGTGACATTGGTACGACCTTTGACCTACCCATCTATGTTGTTGAGGACACCATCCTGACCCCAGCCATGCAGCAGTTGGGACACAATGAGCTGGAGAGGGGGAGATGGAAGTCACCACAATCTCGACACCAATAACCAAATCTCGTGCGCACGCTGGCCAGCTACATTTTAATGTTTTGGTAGTCATGCGAGACTTCTCACCAGCCCCCACTGAGCAATAATGTAAGGTACTACCAACCTTTGAGAACTTGACCATGGAAAAGGAATATACAGTATAGCTATGTCATGACCGTATTTTTGATTTATTTTCTTCTCTCACATTGTAAACAAATGGAATGAACTCTTTCTATATTCCATATTGTCTATAACATTCCATACTTCTGTATCATGTACATGTACTGAGGAGAAACTGAAGTGACGATCAGACCGACCGATGTAATTCCATCTATTCTAGGGCGCTAGACAGTGTGCTTGTTCTTTAATCACACATCCTCATTTATCTATTCCCTAACTTCCTCCTGCGTGTGAGTGAATCACGATGACATGCAGTTGGTCTACAAAGAGCAGGCAGTGACTGAGTGGGACTGGCTCTTCCAGCCAGTTCGTGAAAGGTGAATTAGCATTGTGTTAACCTCGGTGATGACACTGATTAAACTACCAACACTTTCTGTCTACTCTCATCTACAGGGAAACGTGGGAGTGTCCGCCTATTGGCACCCTATTCCCTACACAGTGCACTACTTTTGACCACCCTGGTCAAAAGTAGTACACTATATAGGGAGTAGGGTGCCATTTGGGAGGTAATTACAGACAATTATGTCACTAATCTATACTGAGAATGTTACAGTACATTCACACAATTAAATGGAACACTTGTAAATCTCTCTCTCGATGATTGCATTTGTCTCATTAAAACCCAGCCAAACGGTCTCCTCTGGGAAAAGCACTTTAAAAGTTTTTTAATCATGGTGCTATTCACTAGGAACCAAAGGGAAGCAAACGGACCAAAATGGGGAGGGACTACCTAAACTTGTCCAATAAGAAACGCTTGTTCTCGTTTTCTGTTGCGAAACATTTTCCGACGGTGTGCACGGATGAATATCACCCAGGAGCTTTCCAGTTTTGCTCTTATTACAGTCACAGGAAAGAAGCCTCTTATGGTATTTAAAAAGTGACTAGAGACTAGACACAAAGTAGAAAATACAATCACATGAAATGAAAGATGGCTGAAGTTTTCATTACTACCTACCATGCATTTTAAAGGGGGGTGGTATGAAAGTTTACTAAGACATGCATGCTACATGTACATAATAGTAGTTACTTGTTTATTTCTACATTTATTTTAAAGGGGATGGTGGGGTAGTTTACTACTAGGCCTTCTTTTAAAGGGGAAGGTGGGGTAATTTATTACGACATGTATTTTAAAGGGGGTGTTGGGGTTGGAAGTAGAGGTTCATTCACCTGTGTGAAGGTGCTGGTGTGCATCGTAGAAGCCTGGATGTGTAGTACCACTCTGTCCACCAGCAGCTTGGGCCCACAGAGCCTACACACACACACACACACACGCACGCACGCACACACACATACACACACACACACACGAGTCCCTGTGGTCCATATTGACTAATACTGAAGGGAACACTCTCTGCTTTTGCATCCTGTGTGTGTCTGTGTGTGTGCAATTAAATTGTCAAACATAAACTGGAATATCAAGGTGCCACTAACAAGCTGTTTACACACATTCTGACTTAATCCCTCTGTAAACAAGTTCAGACGTGTAAATAGACAACCACATAGCCAACGTGTCTCATTGAACACTCTGACCTCAGAGGGAGAGAGACTACTACAAAATAGTTACACTGATATAACTAGTAATAGTGTAATAACTGAAACTAAACAGTTGTCTTTTTTTAACGATATTTTTAAAGTCTTTGTATGTTTATTGGATAGAGGGAGATAGAGGTGAAAGGTAGGAGAGAGAGTGCTGATTCGAATCCATTCTGGCAGTGGTACAACTGACCTCTGCTCCAGAGGCAGCAGCATAGACCACTAGACCACCCCAGACTACTGAACAGGCCTCTCTTGCCAAATAGATTATTATCTCAAAGAGATTAACCTGCATTAATAAAGGTTCAATGAAAACAGTTAACTTCCTACTTCCTCCCTGACTTCTAACCCCACATGGTTGCTTTGGAGATCTGACAGTGAGCCTCACCATAACGACAGGACCTTTGAGAAGGAGTCTGTCCTGATGATCCGCCCGTCAACGTCCATGGAGAGAAACGTGGGAGCACCGGGCGACAGACAGACAGGCAGGCAGGCAGACAGACAGGCAGACAGACAGAAACACATGAGCAGCCTGTTTATGATATACAGTAGGGGTGATGCCAGTGCTGTGTCCCAATAAAACACACAAAGTCAAAATACATGAAACAATTACACCATTTTTACCTTTTCAAACTGTAGGAAGTAATAGGGGTCATCCTCGATAATAAGGAGGTCATACTGTCTGGCAAGCTGTCAAAACGAGAACAAAAGCTGATTAGTTCTGGTGAATTAGACCTTTAGGGAAATCAATTTTCCACTCAGGTCAGAAAAGAACAAGCACAATCATTTCGCTCCCATATGCATAAGTCATTGTTTCAGTGTCAGTAGTTTTTACTGGCCCTGTGACCTGACCAGGACCGTGTCAAACTCCAGTCCCTAGTCATAGGCTGGTCAACATGAATCAGACCGTTAGGGAAATCATTAATGAGAACTAGAACAATGGATTCAGATTGGTTCCCTCTTTTCTTGGCTAATGCATAGCCCTGTTTAAATACTTTATAAATCCTTCCTTCCTTGTTTCCTTGAGGTAAGCACTGATCTATAACTGATTCAATAGGTGAAAGCAAGGTTACCAACTTCTTACTTTCACCAATTCAACCAATTCAAATCTGTGATTACTTCAAGGAAGGAAGGTAGAAAGGAAGGGTGCATTTTCAAGTATTTGAACAAGGCCTATATTCTCAGAAAAGGAGTGATATGTGGCACCACTTGTCCTCTTAGGGGATCCCTCTGAAAAAAAGCTCCAGATAGAACCATTTAAGATCAGATAGAACTCTTTCTGGTTCCAAATAGCACCCTTTAACAGGTTCTATTTGAAACCCAGGTTCTATTTAGAACACAAAAGGGTTCTCTCTGACCTGAAAAAGAAAGCCTATTTTCAAGGGGTTCTCCTACAGGGCTCCCGTGTGGCGCAGCGGTCTAAGGCACTGCATCTCAGTGCTAGAGGTATCAATACAGACACCCAGGTATGAATCCAAGCTGTATCACAGCCGGCTGTCCCATAATAAGGCAGCGCACAATTGGCCCAGCATCGTCCGGGTTTGGCTGGTGTAGGCTGTCATTGTAAATAAGAATTTGTTCTTTACTGACTTGCCCTGGTTAAATACAGGGACAATTGGTGTTACTTGGCACTCTTTTTTTCTGAGAGTGTATGGGTCTGCACCTTGTAGATCTCCCTCTTCCTCTGGGTGGTCATTCATGGTGGTCATTCATCCACCTCTGGCCTGCTCGCCTCCCTACCACTGAGGAAGTACAGTTCCCGCTCAGCCCAGTCAAAACTGTTCGCTGCTCTGGCCCCCCAATGGTGGAACAAACTCCCTCACGACGCCAGGACAGCGGAGTCAATCACCACCTTCCGGAGACACCTGAAACCCCACCTCTTTAAGGAATACCTAGGATAGGATAAAGTAATCCCTCTCACCCCCCCCCCCCCTTAAAATATTTAGATGCACTACTGTTCCACTGGATGTCATAAGGTGAATGCACCAATTTGTAAGTCGCTCTGGATAAGAGCGTCTGCTAAATGACTTAAATGTAAATGTGGTCAAGGAGGCCCCGGTGGGGTTTCCTCCATTGGGGATGGTGTAGAGGACCCTGGGTACGGTGCTGTGTGGCTTGTGGACATCTGCCAGGTCCCAGCGGGACAGCACCTCCTTCAGACCCCCCAGGATCATACCGTGCTGGTCACCGGAGGGAGGGAAGAATGGTGAAAGAGAGGGAGAGAGAGTGGGAGGGGGACAGAAAGAGAGAAAGAGAGTGAGAGAGTGTTTGTGAGAGAAAGAGAAGTGCTTCTTACTGCAGCGAGAGTTCCAGAGTAGGTAGATGCGTGGAGTAGAACGTCTCCAGGATTGACAAGCATTTCAAAAACCTACCAAAAAAAGGGGGAAAAATGATCCCGTACCCAGAATCAAAACATTCCCTTCAACATAGACAAAAGTATACTGAACACAAATATAAAAGCAGTCTGTAAAGTGTTGGTCCCATGTTTCCTGAGCTGAAATAAAAGATCCAAGAAATGTTCCATACACACAAAAAGCTTACTTTGTTCAAATTTTGTGCACAAATTTATTTACATCCCTGTTAGTGAGCATTTCTCATTTGCCAAGATAATCCATCCACCTGGCAGGTGTGGCATATCAAGAAGTTGATTAAACAGCATGATCATTACACAGGTGCACCTTGTGCTGGGGACAATAAAAGGTCACTCTAAAATGTTCTGTTTTGTCACACAACACAATGCCACAAATGTTTCAAGGCTTGAAGGAGCGTGCAATTGGCATACTGACTGCAGGAATGTGCACCAGAGCCGTTGTCAGAAAACTGAATGTTCATTTCTCTACCATACGCCGCTACCATGTCATTTTAGAGAATTTGGCAGTATGTCCAACCGGCCTCACAACCCCAGATCACGTGTAACCACACCAGCCCACGACCTCCAGATCCGGCGCCAATAATGAATTGCAATATGAGTGAAATTGAGTGAAATTGTTTTCCTTCAAAAAACATTGTAATTAAGTTTGTTAGAAAGCAGCTTTTCTGTGTTGGAATGGTGTGGACGTACCCCAACATCAGAATGGTGTGGGCATCTGTCATGAAAAATATTAGGAGAATGACATCATCCTATATGAGGAAATAGAAAGCATTTTTTGAACAGTCTGAAGTGTTTTTTCTCCAATTTATGCTTTGGCCACAAATACGAGTATAAGACGAGAGTCAACAACATTGCTTGGGTATGAGTTAACAGAATATAAACTTTCAAAAGTCAGATTTTCACTGGGACAGTTACTTTAACCTTTCCATTCATAAGGGTGAATTCTAAGTTTAGTTGAATTTTTATTTAAGTCAATGAGAGGCGAAGTGAAAGACGTGAAATTGGAGGTTAGGATTCATTCCATTCAGAATAACCTACAGTTACAAAATCTCACCCAATTCTCTTATCTTTTTTTACATTTCTATAGCAGCCAAGGTATGGATTAATAACATATTCAGTATTTGATGTGTGTATTGGATCCTGGGCTGCATAATAGGATGCCATTTGAGACTCAGCCTTGGCTTTATTGTCCCGGCATCTCTTATCAGCTGTGATTGAACCAATGCAGACCACACACACACGCACGTGCACACGCACGTGCACGCGCACACGCACACGCACACACACACACACACAGGTTGAGAGAGCTATAGACCAATACGAGACACTATTTATACAGATAGTAATAAAGCTAGATAAGGAGCCATTAGAGAGATAACCTCCCTTCTAACACTGCCATTGACTAGTATAGGTGTCATGTTGCCCTAACCTTTTCAATGTTGAACAGCACTGTGACAGGTCAACAGTTTAAACAGGCCAATGATTTTACATTGTAAACTTAGCCAATTCCAGACCATATGAATTGTGTGTTAGAGCTAGCCATGTACTGTATATTACTCTGTTTGTGTCAAGGGGACATTTTGGAGGCTATGTTCTTGTTGACTCTCCTATATTGTAGCAATACGAGGGTAGCCCTGACCAGGACACGAACCAGTAACTGTCAACCCAACACCTTAGCCGTTACGCCAAGAGATCCGAACCTCTTGACGAGGTCACTAGGTGTTGGGTTAAGGTTGTTACAATATCATGCTCTGAAGAAGCTTCCAGGATCTTTTAGAAGACTAGCCCTTTCGTGGGCTAAAATACTTAAGGGGGGTGTGGTATATGGCCAATATACCACGGCTAAGGGCTGTTCTTAGGTATAAACCCCCGAGATGACCTATTACTATTATAAACTGGTTACCAACGTAATCAGAACATCAAAAATAAATGTTTTGTCATACCCGTGGTATATGGTCTAATATACCACGGCTTTCAGCCAATCAGCATTCAAAGCTCGAACCACCCAGTTTATAAATCATAATAAACAATATCCTGGTCAAAAGTAGTGCAGCATATAGGGAATTGGGTGTTATTTCATACACACCCAGTGTTTCCCGCTGGAGGCAGAGTACTGTAGAGCCCTCTTCATCATGGTCTCGTCGAAGGTGATCGTGTCACCATTCTGTCCCCATTCTTCACCTGGATGGAGCAGGACTGGAAGGGGAAGGTGTCGGGAGCCCCTCCGGCCAGGGAGATCATGGAGGGGGAGACCTCTGCTGGAGCTCAGCTTAGGGGTGGAAGAGGGAAAGACAGGTTGGTTTCTCAAGTCTCATAATGAAATTGTATTGTGGCTTACACTGAACCAAATGATTTTACCCCAACACTTTAGGAACTGAATAAAATGAAATACATTGAACTATGGATCAAACCTGAAAACTGACAAAGAACCATGACTTACTCAACATTCGGATGATGGAGGGCGTCCGAGCTGCACTTACAGCTGTCAAAAACCGTTGTTCATGGCTCCTGTAAAATCAACACACAGGTAGGTTTCGAACAATTAACACTGACAGAGCCGTCTTTCCTGTGGTATGTCAACATTCCCGAGGAATAGAGATATACAATGTGACAGCGTACGATTGTTAACAGCAACACATGACATCATGCTGCATGATGACACATTTGACATAATTTACATTTGAGTCATTTAGCAGAAGCTCTTATCCAGAGCGACTTACAGTTAGTGCATTCATCTTAAGATAGCTAGGTGGGACAACCACATATCACAGGCATAGAAAGTACATTTTCCCTCAATAATGTAGCTGGGAGGGGGGGGGGGGGGCAGGTCGACGTGAGGAGGATAATTATCTAAGATACTGTTTGAAGAGGTAGGGACATATGGATGCTGTCTACTAATGTTGATTGTTGGGTCAAGTTACAACAAGACATAAAGACATAGTAAATACTGTTCACCCATCCCATGTGAATCATCTTCAGAAAAACGTGATTATGGTGTAATGATGAGATGTGTTATCCTATGTTTAGTTTGAGTGTGATATCCTTGGCACGTTGATAAAGTACCTTGTATGTTACTGGCAAGACAAGTACAGTAGTAGGTTGTGAACTAAACTCCTAAGTAGATACGGTTACTATGTTGTCCTGCTCCTGCATACAGCAGCACTGGAGTGGATTATCTTGCTAATAAAGGCAGCGCGAATAGAGAGCAATAGTAATGGAGTATTTTTGTAGGCACTAACTCTGCCATGGTTGGTTGGGCAAAGCCTATGGGAAATTGAATGGCGTTTTTGTAGGGGTTTTCGATAAATGCCAGAAACAAGGTCTGTGGTGAACACAGGCTGAGGAGAGTTTTGTTCTGTGAGATACAGTTAGAGGACCATTTTCTTTTCATGAGCCTGGTTTTATTTCTATTACAGCATATCGGATGACTCTCATTCATATTCCATTCACCCAGTTCAATGTAACAGTGATAGGTTTAGGCTACTACATGATACTCAAATGTTCCCTATATCCACCATGAGGTTGCTGCAACCTAGCCTATGAATGAAAGTTTACAATGTTGGTGCGCACACAGGCCGAGAGACAAATGTAAGGCACTCTTGCCTGCATCTAGCTGGTATAGGGTGTAATCATTAGTCCAACAGTTGCAAACAGGTATGTTTATCTCCGTTTTGTTCCATTTGCTTCCGTTTAAGAAACGTTTTTCAACAGAATCGGCAAAATGAATACACCTGATCACGGGTAAACAGAGTTCACTCTCATAACAGCAACGTTGTAATCATTTCAATTCAATTTGCTTTATTGGCATGACGTAGCAATGTAAATATTGCCAAAGCTTACTTTGGAGATTTGCAATATTAACATTATAAAAATTATTAAAATCAATGTTGTCAACGGGACAACAGTAATCAAGGGTCAAAATAACCAAACGCTGAACAATAACAATAATAATAGAGGACATGTGCAGGCTGGTTTGTGTCACTCATCTTATGCTGCTTGTGGACTTCAATGCACAACAGATCAGCTGCATGTGACCAGGCGAGAAAACCTTTCCAAGCCAAACCTCTACAAACAGTTTACATCGTTGTCACCATATTAGCTCAAGTAACCTCATAGTCAGTATAGTTAATCTTTGAGTCAACTACTCACCACATTTGATACACCGCAGTGTTAGCTAGCTATAGTTTATGCTTTCTGTACTAGATTAATTATCTGATCCCTTGATTGGGTGGACAACGTCCTCCGGAAGTTGTCATATTTACTATGTAAGTCTATGGAAGGGGGTGAGAATCATGAGCCTCCTAGGTTTTGTAAGGAAGCCAATGTACCCAGAGGAGGATGGAAGCTAGCTGTCCTCCAGCTACACCATGGTGCTACCCTACAGAGTGCTGTTGAGGCTACTGTAGACCTTCTTTGCTAAATAGTGTGTTTCAATCAGTTATTTGGTGACATGAATATATTTAGTATAGTTTTATCGAAAAAGGATAACTTTTAAAATCTTTGACAATTTCAATTTTTATGAAATTCACTGAGGAGCATGGTCCTCCCCTTCCTCTGAGGAGGAGCCTTCACTGATGAGATAATCTTCATCAGCAAACGACACTAGAATTTATGTAATAATAAAAAGACACAGAAAGCACAAGACTTCATAATTCATAAAGATCATGTTAACTGACTGATATGATCTCATAGAAGAAAACATAAAATCTCCTAAACCTGTGTTGACCTCAGACCTTATTTTCAGCATTTATCCCAAAACCCTTTTCCTTCCCCATTAATTTTTAACATAGGAATGGCTGAACGAACCAGAGGTAACTTATTTCCGGGTTTTAGGAATGTTTTATATATATATGGGGATACAACCATCCCAGCTCTGCAGATTTTGCTGCAAAGAGACATAATCATTAGATCATTTGTTTTGGTACTGTCCATATGTAGCTTGTTTTTGGTTGCAAGATCGGGAATGGCTGAAGAATTGCAACATTTATTTGGAGTTAACTCTGCAAATAGCACTGCTGGGTGATTTACAAAGTCACAGTCAATCAATCAACAACATAAGACAACTCTTAGCAAAAATGTTTATTTACAATATGTAGAATCTATGAGAATAGAAAGGTTCAGCACTTTTGTGAAACATCACAGGACAGTTGAAAAATATATGGTAAATAGAAATATAAACTGGATGGTGTTCAGAGATAGATGGACGGGGTTGAGTGGAGCTGAAGGATGGGACTGGATGGTGTTCAGAGATAGATGGACGGGGTTGAGTGGAGCTGAAGGATGGGACTGGATGGTGTTCAGAGATAGATGGACGGGGTTGAGGGGAGCTGAAGGATGGGACTGGATGGTGTTCAGAGATAGATGGACGGGGTTGAGTGGAGCTGAAGGATGGGACTGGATGGTGTTCAGAGATAGATGGACGGGGTTGAGGGGAGCTGAAGGATGGGACTGGATGGTGTTCAGAGATAGATGGACGGGGTTGAGGGGAGCTGAAGGATGGGACTGGATGGTGTTCAGAGATAGATGGACGGGGTTGAGGGGAGCTGAAGGATGGGACTGGATGGTGTTCAGAGATAGATGGACGGGGTTGAGGGGAGCTGAAGGATGGGACTGGATGGTGTTCAGAGATAGATGGACGGGGTTGAGGGGAGCTGAAGGATGGGACTGGATGGTGTTCAGAGATAGATGGACGGGGTTGAGGGGAGCTGAAGGATGGGACTGGATGGTGTTCAGAGACGGGGTTGAGTCGAGCTGAAGGATGGGACTGGATGGTGTTCAGAGATAGATGGACGGGGTTGAGTCGAGCTGAAGGATGGGACTAAAAACAAACAAAAGATAACTATCTAAAATGTTCTGTGTCCGTAAAATGTATATAGTATGTATAAGCTGGAAGTAGAAGCCTAAGAGTTGCTCACTATTAGTTCACTCCTATTAGGGGCGACTGAGATGGCCGCCTCGCTTCGCGTTCCTAGGAAACTATGCAGTTTCTTGTTTTTTACGTGTTATTTCTTACATTAGTACCCCAGGTCATCTTAGGTTTCATTACATACAGTCGAGAAGAACTACTGAATATAAGATCAGCGTCAACTCACCATCAGTACGACCAAGAATATGTTTTCCGCGACGCGGATCCTGTGTTCTGCCTTACAAACAGGAGTCCAGTCTCTTGACAACAAGGTTGACGAAATCCGAGCAAGGGTAGCATTCCAGAGGGACATCAGAGACTGCAACGTTCTCTGCTTCACGGAAACATGGCTTACTGGGAAGACGCTATCCGATGCGGTGCAGCCAACGGGTTTCTCCACGCATCGCGCGGACAGAAACAAACATCTTTCTGGTAAGAAGAGTGGCGGGGGCGTATGCCTCATGACTAACGAGACATGGTGTGATGAAGGAAACATACAGGAACTCAAATCCTTCTGTTCACCTGATTTAGAATTCCTCACAATCAAATGTAGACCGCATTATCTTCCAAGAGAATTCTCTTCGATTATAATCACAGCCGTATATATCCCCCCCCAAGCAGACACATCGATGGCTCTGAACGAACTTTATTTAACTCTTTGCAAACTGGAAACCATTTATCCGGAGGCCACATTCATTGTAGCTGGGGATTTTAACAAAGCTAATCTGAAAACAAGACTCCCCAAATTTTATCAGCATATCGATTGCGCAACCAGGGGTGGTAAAACCTTGGATCATTGTTACTCTAACTTCCGCGACGCATATAAGGCCCCGCCCCGCCCCCCTTTCGGAAAAGCTGACCACGACTCCATTTTGCTGATCCCTGCCTACAGGCAGATACTAAAACAAGAGTCTCCCACCCTGAGGTCTGTCCAACGCTGGTCCGACCAAGCGGACTCCACACTCCAAGACTGCTTCCATCACGTGGACTGGGACATGTTTCGTATTGCGTCAGATGGAAATATTGACGAATACGCTGATTCGGTGTGAGAGTTCATTAGAACGTGCGTCGAAGATGTCGTTCCCATAGCAACGATAAAAACATTCCCAAACCAGAAACCGTGGATTGATGGCAGCATTCGCGTGAAACTGAAAGCGCGAACCACTGCTTTTAATCAGGGCAAGGTGTCTGGTAACATGTCCGAATATAAACAATGCAGCTATTCCCTCCGCAAGGCTATTAAACAAGCTAAGCGTCAGTACAGAGACAAAGTGGAATCTCAATTCAATGGCTCAGACACAAGAGGCATGTGGCAGGGTCTACAGTCAATCACGGACTACAAGAAGAAACCCAGCCCAGTCACGGACCAGGATGTCTTGCTCCCAGGCAGACTAAATAACTTTTTAGCCCGCTTTGAGGGCAATACAGTGCCACTGACACGGCCTGCAACGAAAACATGCGGTCTCTCCTTCACTGCAGCCGAGGTGAGTAAGACATGTTAACCCTCGCAAGGCTGCAGGCCCAGACGGCATCCCCAGCCGCGCCCTCAGAGCATGCGCAGACCAGCTGGCCAGTGTGTTTACGGACATATTCAATCAATCCCTATACCAGTCTGCTGTTCCCACATGCTTCAAGAGGGCCACCATTGTTCCTGTTCCCAAGAAAGCTAAGGTAAATGAGCTAAACGACTACCGCCCCGTAGCACTCACTTCCGTCATCATGAAGTGCTTTGAGAGACTAGTCAAGGACCATATCACCTCCACCCTACCTGACACCCTAGACCCACTCCAATTTGCTTACCGCCCAAATAGGTCCACAGACGATGCAATCTCAACCACACTGCACACTGCCCTAACCCACCTGGACAAGAGGAATACCTATGTGAGAATGCTGTTCATCGACTACAGCTCGGCATTCAACACCATAGTACCCTCCAAGCTCGTCATCAAGCTCGAGACCCTGGGTCTCGACCCCGCCCTGTGCAACTGGGTACTGGACTTCCTGACGGGCCGCCCCCAGGTGGTGAGGGTAGGCAACAACATCTCCTCCCCGCTGATCCTCAACACGGGGGCCCCACAAGGGTGCGTTCTGAGCCCTCTCCTGTACTCCCTGCCACGCACGCCTCCAACTCAATCATCAAGTTTGCGGACGACACAACAGTGGTAGGCTTAATTACCAACAACGACGAGACGGCCTACAGGGAGGAGGTGAGGGCCCTCGGAGTGTGGTGTCAGGAAAATAACCTCACACTCAACGTCAACAAAACTAAGGAGATGATTGTGGACTTCAGGAAACAGCAGAGGGAACACCCCCCTATCCACATCGATGGAACAGTAGTGGAGAGGGTAGCAAGTTTTAAGTTCCTCGGCATACACATCACAGACAAACTGAATTGGTCCACTCACACTGACAGCGTCGTGAAGAAGGCGCAGCAGCGCCTCTTCAACCTCAGCAGGCTGAAGAAATTCGGCTTGTCACCAAAAGCACTCACAAACTTCTACAGATGCACAATCGAGAGCATCCTGGCGGGCTGTATCACCGCCTGGTACGGCAACTGCTCCGCCCTCAACCGTAAGGCTCTCCAGAGGGTAGTGAGGTCTGCACAACGCATCACCGGAGGCAAACTACCTGCCCTCCAGGACACCTACACCACCCGATGTTACAGGAAGGCCATAAAGATCATCAAGGACATCAACCACCCGAACCACTGCCTGTTCACCCCGCTATCATCCAGAAGGCGAGGTCAGTACAGGTGCATCAAAGCTGGGACCGAGAGACTGAAAAACAGCTTCTATCTCAAGGCCATCAGACTGTTAAACAGCCACCACTAACATTGAGTGGCTGCTGCCAACACACTGTCATTGACACTGACCCAACTCCAGCCACTTTAATAATGGGAATTGATGGGAAATGATGTAAATATATCACTAGCCACTTTAAACAATGCTACCTTATATAATGTTACTTACCCTACATTATTCATCTCATATGCATACGTATATACTGTACTCTACATCATCGACTGCATCCTTATGTAATACATGTATCACTAGCCACTTTAACTATGCCACTTTGTTTACTTTGTCTACATACTCATCTCATATGTATATACTGTACTCGATACCATCTACTGTATGCTGCTCTGTACCATCACTCATTCATATATCCTTATGTACATATTCCTTATCCCCTTACACTGTGTATAAGACAGTAGTTTTGGAATTGTTAGTTAGATTACTTGTTGGTTATCACTGCATTGTTACTTGTTGGTTATCACTGCATTTCGCTACACTCGCATTAACATCTGCTAACCATGTGTATGTGACAAATAACATTTGATTTGATTTGATTTGGATGGTAGGGTTAGGGGAAAATAATAAAGGAAAATATATATAAAATATTTACAAAAATGTATATGGGGGATTGGAAATGATGCAGACCATTAAATTGATTGAAGCCGCAATCTATCTGCAATATTAAAGAGGATCTACCCTCCCAACAACAACAAAAAAATATATAAATTAAAATAAAGAACACAATGCACCGATTAAACCTGAAATATAGTGCACAAAAATCATATAATAGGAATACATTTGAGCAGACGAACAACAGATTTATGTATACAACCACGTTTGTTTCATGACCGACCTTAAGCATTTGACACTTAAACGTACAGTGGTCACTGGATAATGTAGTTTTCACTGCAATAGTCCACTGGAGTCAAATCAAATGTTATTTGTCACATGCCCCGAAGACAACAGGTGTAGATCTTACAGTAAAATATTTACTTTCAAGCCCTACATTACCCAGGGATCAAAATAAGTATATCATTTTGAGATTACTGTACAAGTAATTATACGTATATCAACTAACTGCATGATGCAAAACATTTTTTTACAGAATCCCTGATAATAAAATCGTAACAAATGATCTCCGATAATTTAATACTGAACCAGATCAACGTAACAGTCAAGGCTAGACAGTACTTCCACCGCCGCACCGGTGGGTGGCGGCAGCGTACCCGAATACACGTAAATAATCGTATTGAAACCCGCGAGGAAAATATTCCATTGCTGCTAGCACGTAGCCAGCTAGCTATTTGTTTTGATTTCTCGGGCTTGTGTATTTTCAAATAATAACTCAGTTATTACTGTTCCGTTTGTACAAATAACTAGCAACTTAACCGAAGGAAAGCAGCTGCATCCGCACCGTGAATCATTGATTTGTGAGCAACTAATGTATCTAAAGGCTAATGTTAGCTACAGTAGATAGCTAATCATTCCATCGAGCTAGTCTGTTGTTATTTGTCACATCAAATGTGCTTGCAACTGCGTTAGCTAGCAAAGTAGATGATTTTCAATTTACCAGGCTATCAAATCGTGTGAAAACTATCGAGTAGGTTGCTCGTGCGTCGAGAAGCTATCGCGTTTGATAACACGACTTTTGCGCATATAGCTAGATCAAGGCCAACGACCTTGCTGTGATGTAAACTTGCAGAACACCTTTGCTTGTTTTGATTTACATATAGTCGTTTTAATGGGGAAAAGGAAAGACATGATCCACCCAAGGTTTCTTTTAGGTGAGTTTTTATTTTACTGTTGATATTATGCTCCCACGACGCAAGCATGGCTGTTTTTCTTTTAGTCCCCACCCCCTCTCTGTTACTGATCTAACCTGTAATCATCTGGATACGAATGCCTGGTTGGTTGTTTGTGAATTGAAGATTTGACACCATCATATTCACTTGCCATAAGAAGCCATCAGGAACAGTCCAGAAGCCACTTGTCATTATTTTGAGTCATACATGGCATTATTATAATAATATATGCCATTTAGCAGACACTTTTATCCAAAGCCGCTAACAGTCATGCGGTAGGGCTGACCCTGCTTAGTCGACTGGTCAATAAACTGAGATTTCCTTAGTCAAGCATTCTCAAAAAAACTCCATGGTGCACAAGACACTTAACTCAGTGGACTAATCCATTGCGGAGGTCATGGGGATGGCACAGTCCATCAAAGAGAACATTTATGCTTGATCCGAAAATGTGGTCGGAGGCGCCATATTGATGGTGTGACGCAATTGCGGGGAGGTATAAACACAAATTGACTTCCATCACAAAAGACTTAAATGTAAATGTAAAAGCTGCACTGCTCCGCGAAGCGCAAGAAGTATGAATGTCCTGACTTCTGCAGAGGCCGTATCACCGTAAATGTTGCACGGCCAATGCAGATTTCGGATTGACCATGCAGGGGCTTTTAAAGCCAATGTATGCTTGATCTGTGATGTGATCAGAGGCTTCGTTTGGAGAGTGACGCAATTGCGGAGCCCTCGGAGGCATGCAGAGGTCAAATCAAGCTCTGTACTGCATTGCTCTGTGCCTCTCAAATTTTGTAACAATGTGGAGAGCTCCGTATTGTCCCTCATTGAAATTATTGGTTGACGGTAGGTGGGGTCGGGAGGTCCTGTATAAACACAAACTCACTTCCTTGACAACTTCCTTCCCAACACCTCTGCTCCACGAAGTGCAAAAAGTATATTTGCTCTGACTTCTACGGAGGCCGCATCGCAGTAAATGTTGTACAGCCACTGCAGATGTTGGACTGACCATTTAGAGCCTTTTAGACATGAGCTACTAAAATTGTAAATTGTTATATTATGTAAGAATAATGGTGTAACAAATGCGCTTTCGTCCTGCGTTGCATCACGTTTGCTGTCAGCGGTTCTGAAACTTAATGTTCAGTGCACTGTTGAATTGGCGCCTTTCCCTATATGACCTACAGTACCAGTTAAAAGTTTGGACACAACTACTCATTCCAGGGTTTTTCTTTATTTGTATTATTTTCTACATTATAGAATAATAGTGAAGACATCAAAACTATGAAATAACATGGAATCATGTAGTAACCAAAAAAGTGTTAAACAAATCAAAATAAATATTATATTTGAGATTCTTCAAAGTAGCCACCCTTTGCCTTGATGACAGCTTCGCATTCTCTCAACCAGCTTCATGAGGTAGTCAGCTGGAATGCTTTTCCAACAGTCTTGAAGGAGTTCCCACATATGCTGAGCACTTGTTGAACTGCTTTTCCTTCACTCTGCGGTCCAACTCATCCCAAACCATCTCAATTGGGTTGAGGTCTCTGATTTTACTTATCATTTATATCATGTTGTTTACACTGTTCCAAACGAGCAGAAATCTAATTTTGTAATCTAACAGCACCTGCTTGTCTCACATAATATGCACGCAGCTCTCGCTCCTATGCCCTCCCTTTTCTTGATCTTCTTCTTCTCCTATTACAATTATTGTTATGATCATCATTATAATAGGTAATGTCATTATCATTAGTTGGTTTCTTGTCCTCTTTAGTCTTAGTACTGTAACTTACTTAGGCTTATTTCAATAAATAGGCTACTATATCAATCAATGAATCGTTCGCTCATGTCATCACGCTTTGAAATGCAATTTAGCATTTTAGTTTTCAAATTAAATAAAAAAGGAGCGAAACAATAAATAAACCGCAATTCACGAATGCATGCAACTGTTTATAGTGTGCTGTAATAAAGGCTTCATAGATATTGACTGGTACATTTATACTTTATTTAGTGTAATTTACACGGTTCCAAATGGTAAGAAAAAATAATAATATTGTGATCTAAAAGCACCTGTTTGGTACCCGTGGTGTGTTACGGTGTTTGGAGTTGGTTATAACCAATTTATTAATGTGATTATGATAGGCCCTATTAGATAGCTCAGGCCCTATTAGTCAAGTTCATATAATGCATACATGTTTTACATAAAGAGAGTAGGGGTTGAGGGAATAGGGAATGATGTTCCTAAACAAATTAGGTATTTTTGGCCATTGGACTCTCCCTTGAGTCATTTGTGTGTCTTAGTTATTTCATCACACACTGCGCTTAAAGCATCAGACAAGCTCAGTGCATATAGTTGATTTATTCAAACACATAGGGTGTGTCTATATATGAAAAAAATACATGTTTTAACATTTTGAGCAGACTGGTCGAAAGAACAGAGCACTCTTTTTTTTTTTTTTTTTACATTTTAAGTTGTGGACAACCACGCATACATTTTTTTGATGGGTGGCCCCAGCAGAAATCAAACGCACGATCCTTGGTGTTGCAAGCGCCTTGCACTACCAACCGAGCCCATAGACCAGTGGAGGCTGCTGAGGGCTCATAATAATGTCTGGAACGGAGTGAAACCATGTGTTTGATATATTTGATACCATTCCACCTTTTCTGCTCGAGCCATTACCTCGAGCCTGTTCTCCCCGATTAAGATGCCACCAACCTATGAACAACACTTCTAAATAGGCCTGATTGTCTTTGTATCTATTTTGTCTACATATTTATTGGTTATCTGTGACTACAGGTGATGGAGACCACCTGGGGTTACACAGCCTCCATAGGAGGAAACACAAGAAGCATAAGAAGCACAAGAAGAAGCATCACCGTGACGACGGGCACAGCTCCTACTCAGAGGCCCTGGAGTCATCTTCTGGCATCCTGATCAAGCCCCCCACGCAGCTCCGACTCAAGCCCCCAACGCAGCTCCGACTCAAGCCCCCAACGCAGCTCCGACTCAAGCCCCCAACGCAGCTCCGACTCAAGCCCCCCACACAGCTTCGACTCAAGATCAAACTGGGAGGCCAAACGCTGGGGACCAAAAGGTGAGACCTCGCTGGCTTCTATTTTAAGAGTGACACAGAGACTACTGAGCTTAACAAGGGTTTCTCAGAAAACATAAATATCATGGTTTGCCCATTGCCTACCAATGGTTTTAACATTGTCTTAGTGCTAAAGATATTCTTTATATTTTGGAGAAACTCACCCTGGCCCTGATCAGTTCCTATTGACTTCTGATGCAAAATATAGGTCCAGCGTTCA
Source organism: Oncorhynchus nerka (assembly GCF_034236695.1). Taxonomy (NCBI): domain Eukaryota; kingdom Metazoa; phylum Chordata; class Actinopteri; order Salmoniformes; family Salmonidae; genus Oncorhynchus; species Oncorhynchus nerka. The sequence goes on from NC_088407.1 coordinate 21,741,956, forward strand.
CGTGACCTGAAATTCTAACCCCATTCTCGTTATCTCTCCTTTTTCTTAATGAACCAGTGTGCCAACATTCAGTGTGGTCCCTGGTGTAGCCCGCTCCCCGTCTCCTCTGATGATCGTGGACGATGATGACGACTCGGATGATGATGACGACGAGGAGCCTTCTGAGGGCGTCCCACTCGAGCAGTACCGGGCCTGGCTTGGTGAGTGCCAAGGTCTGTCCCTTACTCTCATCATGTCCAATCAATATAAAAGTCATTTCCTGTTTAAACTGATTGATTTACTATACACAGTGCCTTTAGAAAGTGTTCACACCACTTGACTTATTCCACATTTTGTTGTGTTACAGCCGGAATTAAAAATGTATAAAAAAAAAAATCTCACCCATCTACCCAATAATGACAAAGTGAAAACATGTTTTAAGAAACATAAGTATTCATACCCCTGAGTCAATAAATGTTAGAAACACATTTGGCCGTGATTATTGTGAGTCTTTCTGGGTAAGTGTCTAAGAGCTTTCTACGCCTGTATTATTTTCTGAATTCTTCAAGCTCAAATTGGTTGTTGATCATTGCTAGACAACCACCGAATCGTGCCATAGATTTTCAAGCAGATTTAAGTCTAAACTGTAACTCGACCACTCAGGAACATTCACTGTCTACTTGGTAAGCAACTCCAGTGTAGATTTGTGTTTTAGGTTATTGTCCTTCTGAAAGGTGAATTCATCTCCCAGTGTCTGTTGGAAAGCAGACTGAACCAGGTTTTCCTCTAGGATTTTGTCTGTGCTTAGCTCCATTCCATTAATTTTTTCTATCCTGAAAAACTCTCCAGTCCTTAGGGATTACAAGCATATCCATAACATGATGCAACCACCACTATGCTAGAAAATATGGAGAGTGGTATTCAGTAATTTGTTGTATTGGATTTGCCCAAAAACATAATATTGCATTCAGGACAAAAAGTTAATTGCTTTGCCACATTTTTTCAGTATGACTTTTTTTGCAAACAAGATGCATGTTTTGGAATATTCTTTATTCTGTACAGGCTTCCTTCTTTTCATTCTGTCAATTAGGTTAGTATTGTGGAGTAATTACAACATTGTTGATCCAGCCTTAGTTTTCTCCTATCACAGCCATTAAACTCTGTAACTGTTTTATATTAACCATTGGCCTCAAGGTGAAATCCCTGAGCTGTTTCCTTCCTTTCTGTCAACTCAGTTAGGAAGGACACCTGTATATTTGTATTGACTGGGTGTATTGATATAAAAGTATAATGAATAACTTCGCCATGCTCAAAGGGATATTCAATGTCTGCTTAGATTTTTTTTTTTTCCCATCTACCAATGGGTGCCCTTCTTAGCGAGGCATTGTAAAACCTCCCTGGTCTTTGTGGTTGAATCTGTTTGAAATTCACTGCTGGACTGAGGGACCTTACAGATAATGTGGGGTACAGAGATGAGGTAGTCATTCAAAAATCATGTTAAACACTGTTAATGCACACAGAGTCCAATAAGTCCATGCAACTTATTGTGATACTTTTTAAGCACATTTTTTTTTTTTTACTTCTGAACTTATTTAGGCTTGCTTTAACAAAGGAGTTGAATACTTATTGACTAAAATGTGGACTTATTGAAAAAAATGTGGATCGCAGCCATGTCATTGTAATATCTTGACCATGCAGTTGTCTGTCTTGTCTCTAGATGAGGACAGTAACCTGGACCCTTCTCCTCTGCCAGACATGGACTCTGACTCCCTGGGGGGACTGGGGGGGCCGGTGGACGAGGAGGAGAAGTGGCTGGACGCCCTGGAGAAAGGAGAGCTGGACGACAACGGAGAGCTGAAGAAGGAGGTCGATGAGTCACTGCTCACAGCCAGACAGGTAACAGGGTCCGGACAGGCCTAGGCTAGTCTGACATGTAGAGTTCTGACTTTTTCCTCCACCATGTGATTTAAGGTTACGATATGACCTGAGAAATTGCTAGTGGTTATAAACTTAGGTTACAGAAATGCCCTAACCCTATAGATTTAGGTCTACATCCTACTGTACCTGACTGTGTGTTTGTGTGTGCTTCTGTCTTACAGAAAGCCCTCCTGCATAAGCAACAGAACCAGCCTCTCCTGGAGCTGCCCATGGGCTACAAGGAGAAGGAGATGACCGCTGAGATGATGCAGAAGAGGGAGGAGCGTGCCCGCAAGAGGCGCCTGCAGGCTGCCAAGAAGGCAGAGGAGAACAAGAACCAGACTATTGAGAGGCTCACCAAGACCTCGAAGGCCAAGATCAAGAGCATGAGGGAACGCAAGTCCAAGCAGGCCCAGTGTCCCATGGTCCGCTACTGCGACTCGGCCCAGGGAATGGGGATTTCCTTTCCCAAGGGGGTGCTAGCCCCCACCCCTGCTCCCCCGTGCCCCCCTCCACCGGCACCGGTAGGGTGCGGAGTAAACGGGTGCAGTAATCTGAAGAGGTACTCGTGCTCCAAGACGGGGATCCCGCTCTGTAGTCTGGAGTGCTACAAGAAGAATCTGGTCTTTGTTGTGGAGAGCGCCACTTGAACTTGACCTCTTTGGAAGGTTTTGGCTTGCTGGCCATACAGACTCTAGGGTTAAATCAAAGGACAAGGTGGATATGTTTTATTTAGCAGATTATAAAAATGCTTTCTTTTTTTCTTGATATGTCCAGTAATTGGTCATTTCCTCTGCATTTCTGGTGGCAAACTAATGACATAATTATGTGTACTTCAAATCAATGCATCAGTCAGTCAGTCAAATTTAGCCCTGATAACACGCATCATAATAATGCAGGCTACAGCCACATTAGCCAGTTTGTATTTCATTTCTAGATCCTCGGTTTGTGGAAATCCACGTGATGTAGATTGTATAAGAATTTAACAAGGTAACCTTGTTTTGTGAAATGAATCAGCTGAAGTAAATCAGCTTTTTCCTAAAATTACAGTGCTCTTTTGCCTGTTGATCATGAAGGACTTTCATTTGTGTAAATATATCGTTAATGGTTTTGTATTCATTTAGGAAGCTGTAAAGCGCTGTATAGCATCATGTTAACATGTTACACACTGTTTGATAAATTGAGAAAATTACCCCAGGAAACCAAAACAGGTTTTTATTTTAATCAACAGACTCAAAGGTGCATTTGTATCACAAATGATTTGACTTCTATGCAAAATACTGTACACCTTAAATACAATACCCCCCCACAATCAACAACATATAGGAATTTAACTCCACTTAAGGCGGTTGCCATGCCAATGTGGAGAGGCTAGCAAGCAAGAACAGTCACATTATTTGGTCAGGCACACTTAAAAGGTGCTACACATAGGATTTTTGCACTGCAATTTCAGCTGTCAGATGTTTGAGCTGGTGGACCAAAACCCAAAGTAAAGGCTCAAGTGGAATTCTCTGCCATGTTACGGGGAAATGGGATGAGGGGAGTTTTGTTTTGAATGCAGCCTTATGCTAGGTGAATTGCAAGATATTTCACAGCAATTTAGATTGTACAATGATTCCCTACACTATCCAGTGCTTGTTTTCACGTGAACAGTGTAGAACTTTTGCAACCAGGAAATGACAGAGCGATTTCCACTAGATAACACAGTCAGATGCTGCTCTGGCGGGTCAAAATCAATAGGCGAATATCACAGCCAATCATAACACTGGTGGGTAAGTAGTACTGTGAAACACTGTCATTCCACTATTACTGGAGATATATTATGGACATTTTCAGAAATTAAAATGCAAAAGTAAAAATCCTATGTGTAGCACCTTTAAGTGAACAGCAATGTCAGAACCACTGAACTAGAATGAGATTCTATTTCTACGGTCAGAACAGCAGCAAAATGCTTTCCCTGCAGCCTGTTTTCTGAGGTATTATTGAGTTTAGTGGCTTGTCCTACATGGCACACTATTCCCTACATAGTGCACTACTTTTGACCAGATTCAAAAGCTGTGCACTCAATACGGAGTAGGGTTCCATTTCGGACACAACATTTTTGCATCCAGTAAACCCAGGGCTTCGTTCAGTAGGCAAGTGTAGTAAGACGTTACAGATAGAAATGCAATGAATAGAGCTGATGTGATTCCTTACAATAATATTCTACATATCAGGCGTGTTTTTTCTATTTCATATATTTCTATCTGAATGTTCCACAGCGTTGTCCCCTGCTGTTCCACTGGAGCTGGTCCAAGTCTAACAGAGAACAACCTTGGTCTTTCCTTTTATATGCTGTCAGGTGATCAATGTCTGTCTGGAACAAGACAAGTCTTAGTTCCCGCAATATCTCAGACAGACAGTAAGCAGGCGTTGAGGTCGACTATGAAACGTTGAAGACCAGGGTCGTGTTCATTAGGGTGTACTGTTGTAAAATATTTTGTGACGGGAAACAAACAAGCGGTTCTTATTGAGTTCAGGTAGCCCCTCCCTGTTTCTATCAGTTTTCTCCCATTTGATGCCTAATGAAAAGAACCCAGGGTTGTGCACCGCTGTCTGTAGGTAGTAGTGTTATCAGAGTTCATTAAGAGACTGTAGGCAGACGGCTCGTCACAAGGCCAGACCGAAAGATAGGCGGAAGGCCATCTCCACGGGAACCTCTGCCACGGAGTCATGAAAACACACATAGAATTCCTGAGGGACGGGTTCTAGAAGCATCCGGCTGGAACACAGAGAGACAACAGCTTCAAATTGAGAAAGAGGAGGAAAATGGCAGAGTGGGTTTCTGGGGCATCCTAATAATATCTACATTCTCCTGAAGTGTGCACTTGTTCACTTCCCTTCATGGATTTTAAAGGAATTGACTGGTATATGGAAACGCTCTCTAGCCCATGCCTCCACCAATCCAATGCTTTTCATTTTGTGGGGAATAGTGAACGAGTGCACACTTCAGGAGAAAGGAGATATTATTGGGCCGCACCCAAGGCAGAGGAGCATGGGTAGGCAGGACATAATTGCGAAGTGATTAAAAAAATTGAACAAAAAGCCCTAGAGGTCAGGAGAGTAGGCAATACAGGACCACCTTGATAAATTAAGAGCTCTCTGCCCAGTATGCGTCTAACTGCCACTGAAACCTAAAACCCAGCTGTTACATGGTGGTCTGCTACTCCAAGCCTCTCACTCAAAGTTAACTCCAGTGTTTTACTTCCCTTCTTTACTCTACCACCCAGACAGTTTTACTTCCCTTCTTTACTCTACCACCCAGACAGTTTTACTTCCCTTCTTTACTCTACCACCCAGACAGTTTTACTTCCCTTCTTTACTCTACCACCCAGACAGTTTTACTTCCCTTCTTTACTCTACCACCCAGACAGTTTTACTTCCCTTCTTTACTCTACCACCCAGACAGTTTTACTTCCCTTCTTTACTCTACCACCCAGACAGTTTTACTTCCCTTCTTTACTCTACCACCCAGACAGTTTTACTTTCCTTCTTTACCACTCAGACAGACCTCTCCCCCCAAGGGCCACCTGTAGTCTCTCACACACACACACACACACACACACACACACACACACACACACACACACACACACACACACACACACACACACACACACACACACACACACAAGGGCGTCCAAAATCAACAGCCCGAGACAGAACCAAAGTGCCATCAGTCATTTCTACAAGGACAGACCACCATCCCTACACTACAAACCCTACATTCATTACAGACATCACTCATAATGCTGCCAACGCACACAAAGCCATAATTCATAACACTGACCCTGTATAGCAACAGAGGCTAAATAAATATCATAATAGGAGACTCAATCATATACAGTGGAGTTGGGTGGGCTGCCACACTATGTAAGCACAGACACAGTTGGCTTAGTCTTAATTTGGCACCCTATTCCCCATATAGTACACTGAGCCGCTCTGGTCAAATCTAGTCTACAGCATATAGAGAATAGGGCACGTGAGAAGACAAAGTGTTTCCTCATATAGTATATTGGCTAGGTCTCTAAATTGTGCACTACATAGGGAATAGGGTGCCATTTAAGATTGACTAGAAACACTTTGTTCTCTTACGTACACTATTCACCATATACTGTACACTACATATGAGCAGAGTGTCCTAGTGTGCACTATATAGAATACGATGCCTTTTGAGATGACAGTATTGACTTCTCACACATTTTAAATAGTGCACTACATAGGGAACAGGGTACCATTTAGTATTTTGCACTGTCATATACCCTATCACCCAGTAGGTCATGGTGGGAGCAGGCTTCCTCTGGTCGGTCCAGTTCTCAGGTTTACACTGGAACAGAACCCCGTGTTCCTTTACTGGGCCCAGCCCATGGGTCCTCTGGGGTCTGTCTGTACCCCGCCTACCCTGCTAACAGAGATAAAAACACATTTATATAGACAGAGAAGTCTATGATTTTATACATAAACACTACCTTTGTTGTTACAACTCTAGTCTCGCATTGCCATACATCCCAAAAATCATCGTTGTCATACCTCCCTTGGAAATTTTTATTGCAAAAACGGTTTGAATTGTTTGCTGGCTCCCAACTGCAAGATGTGTTTTTTTTTGTACAATATATTTATTGGCTTTTTTTCTTTTCTTTTTTTTACAATTTAACAAGCATCAAAATATGGCACAGATAATGCCCTGTTATTCCTCAACTGCAAGATTTTGATAGGATGTTAGACCCTCTGGGTAGTTGTTCCCTATGCTAGTTTCAAGTGGTATTTTTTAAGTTATCAAGTGTGGCCGACAGTCTGCGATTTATATATATTGAAATTGAGAGTGGATTACGCTGGTAAAGTCAAACGTCCTAGCACCTTCTAAACCGGGATCGAACCAGGGTCTGTAGTGATGCCTCTAGCACTGAGATGCAGTGCCTTAGACCGCAGCGTGCTACAACCGAAAATATCGTAAAGATTGTCCATTATTTTGTTTTTGTAAGAACCAAAAAAACATGCAACGGGAGAACCTATTCAAGTAAGTAAATACAGTTTTTAAATGTTAAAAACAATGTATTATTAGCTAGCTAGCCTGCTATAGTAGGACACTTTGCAGGCTAACTCGACTGAGCTGTCATCTAGCTAACTTTGCACACTGTTTAGCTAAGTTAATCAAATGTCATCAGCTGGCTAAATTCCTATTAGATCTCTATCTTGATGTAATCAGCTGTCAGTAAAGGCTACTGGATAGGGCAGGTAATTTTGTGGGAGGACATTATGAAAATATTCTCCCGTTCCAGTCCCTAGAGAGGACAACTTTGAGGAGAGAGATAATAGCAACATAATATTCAGTGCTGTCTAATTGGAGTATTCTGAAGCCTGTTTCTTTGTGATGTTTTCTGTCCACAGATATGGGAAGCTGTGAAAGCATGTTTGCAGATTAATAGAGGTCCCAATGAATATCCCAAGAGACTAAGGGTATATCCTATATGTTAGCAAATGTTGTATACAAAATACAGTTAAAAATCACACACAATGTATAAACCTATTAGAATTGGAGCAGGGCAATCCTGCTAGAGGTCTGCTGGGTGTGCAGGGTTCTGTTTCAGCCCAGCAATAATACACCTGATTCAACATATCAAATCTAATGAGTTGATAATCAAGTGTGCTATTGCTGGGTTCGAATAGAAGTCTGCTCACCCAGTGGATCAGGGATCAGTGGAGCAAAGTTGGCCAACGCTAGTATAGGGGATGCGCATTACAGGTAGCATTGTATTTTTATTTTTTTATATACATTTCTGACTTACGGCACCTGGTATTCCCATGCGGTCTCCCATCCCAGTACTAACCAGGCCCTGAACAGGTGTGTTCTGCTACTTCTTATCACCCTGCTCGCTTAACCCGCAGCGATCTAATAGGAAGTTAGCTAGCTGATGACATTGAATTAACTTAGTTTAACAGTGTGAAAAGTGAACTAGATAGCAGTTCAGTTGAGTTAGCCTACAGCCGCAACAATGTGTCAGAGGAAACACTGTTCGACTGATGTCCGGATTCAGCTTGCAGGCGCCCTGCCCTGTCACAAGGAGTCGCTAGAGAACGATGTGCCAAGAAAATCCCCACCGGCGAAACCCTCCCCTGCCCCGGACTGCGCTGGGCCATCCTATGGGGCTCCTGGTCACAGCCGGTTGTGAAACAGCCTGGGATCAAAACCCGGTCATTCATTCATTTTAGGAATGTTACATGCAAAATGATTGCAGTTGTTCCCATAGATAGACAGCACATGGTATCACTGACCCTGGATAAGCTAGACTGGACGAATACAGCTAACCTTTTAGGTCAATAATATGCTGTTTTTATAAAAAAAATGTGTAGGCTTTATAATGTTGAGAGAAATGTAACTACCTAGGTAGCTTACAAGGTTAGCTGACTTCATCAAAACAAACCGCATTGTGGCTAGCTATTTATTGTCCCTCATGCTTTCCCTCAGGTCAGCATTGTAGGCCATTTCTCCCCTCTTGCTGCAGCTTTAGCACATCTTGAAATAACAGAGAAAATGTTGTCCCTACGTCACTAATTTGATTGGTTTGACGTGTTGCAAGGCGTCACTGATTTACAATGGGTTCCGACCCCTCTCTAGATGATTTCTGCCATGGAACATCCCCAGGCTTCCCATTTTAGGGAAGCCTAGTTCGCGACGAGGCTATTACAACTCAGACACATTGTTACATATGAGAATGTGTGTGTGTGTGTGTGTGTGTGTGAGAGAGAGAGAGAGAAAGAAAGAAAGAAAGAGTGTGTCTGGGTATGTGTGTGCATGTACACACCCATGTGTGTGTGTGTTTCGTATCTCACCCTGGACGGTAGACTCTGCTGGAACGTGGCCCGTATGGAGAGGCAGCAGTGGTGGAAGTTACGTATGAGCTGAGGGTGGATGGAGCCGCTGAGCTGGGCCAGCTCCCTGTGTGTAGGAGCTATGAAGATGCCCTGTACTGTCTCCATCAGCACATAGTGGAACAGAGTGTTCTCTGCCCCAGATGTCAACCTGGGAACACAGCACAGAGAGAGAGTGGAATGGGATAGAATAGTAGAGAATGGATGGAATAGAAACAAATGGAATAGAATGGATGGAATAGAAAATAATGGAATGGAATAGAATGATAGAGAATGGAATAGAATGGGGTGTTAGACCATTATTACAACAAGGATAAACTAACTTCTAACATTGCTGGCCTGTTTCACTCACTTAATGGTGTGGTACATCTCCTCTGTCTCTCTCTCCGTCAGACTCTTCTTCAGGGTGCCCAGGTAGAATGGGTTAGGGTGCTTCATCTTGGGAATCTAGGGGAACAAATAGACAACAAAAGGTCCATTGGTAAATGACAAAAGCCATATACTGTGCTCACTAAAAACTCTCTTTTCTCCTAGTTGTGTATGCGTGTCTAACAAATGTAAGGTATCAAAGTCAATACAGCTGATGGAACCTTAGCAAGGGGGAAGGTTATGACGATACCTTGAAAATACTTCCACTGGCTCCACTCCCATCAGATCCACCCGAACCCAGCGAGTCTCTCCGCCCGTCCAGCTTCCGGGCTGAGTCCGGGGTGGAGTGTGGACTGAGCCCTGTCTGCCCTCCTACACCCCCCTCCGGCTGTCCCTCGCTCCCACTGTCCGACTGACTCCTCTGGGGGCTAGGTCTCCGGGCACCCCCTCCGAAGAGGCTCCTGCCCACTCCCTTCCCCCCTCCCTGGGCGGAGGACGGTGGCTTCACAGCCCCAGCCAGCTTACTGAGGACAGGGGACGATGCAGCCATGGTGTCCAACCTGAGGACCACAATGGAAGTAAGTATTCTGACCACTTTGTCTCATCCTGGAGGACTTTATACCAATGTCGGATCTTAATTTGATCACCCCTTTACAGTATAACTTCCCTGCAATGCAGGAAATGTAAAACTTGTAGTGTACAGTGCATTTGGAATGTATTCGGACCCATTCACTTTTTTCACATTTTGTTACGTTACAATCTAAACACAATACTCGATAATAACAAATCAAAAACACGTTTTTACACAATTCTGGCCAAATAGTTCAATCTTGGTTTCATCAGACTAGATAATCTTTTTTCTCATGGTCAGAGTCCTTTAGGTGCCATCTGGCAAACTCCAAGTGGAGTGGCTACTGTCTGGACACTACTATTAAGGCCTGATTAGTGGAGTACTGCAGAGATGGTTGTCCTTCTAGAAGGTTCTCCCATCTCCTCAGAGGAACTCTGGAGCTCTGTTAGAGTGACCATCGGGTTCTTGGTCACCTCCCTGACCAAGGCCATTCTCCCCCGATAGCTCAGTTTCTTGGTGGTTCCAAACTTAATCCATTTAAGAATGATGGAGGCCACTGTGTCTTTTGGTACCCTTCCCCAGATCTGTGCCTCAACACAATCCTGTCTTGGAGCTCTACGGAAAATTCCTTCGACCTCATGGCTTGGTTCTGACATGCACTGTCAACTGTGGGTTTACCACAGGTGGACTCCAATCAAGTTGTACAAACATCTCATGGATGATCAATGGAAACAGGATGCACCTGAGCTCAATTTTGAGTCTCATAGCAAAGGGTCTGAATAGCTACGTAAATAAGGTATCTGTTTTTTATGTTTAATACATTTGCAAAATGTCTAAAAACAAGTTTTTGCTTTGTCATTATGGGGTATTGTTTGTAGATTGATGAGGGGGAAAAAGTATTTAATCAATTTTAGAATAAGGCTTTAATGTAACTAAGTGGAAAAAGTGAAGGGGTCTGAATACTTTCCGAAAGCACTGTATTCAAGGTTTAAAAAGGCTTCTGAAGTTTGTAATTTCCACTTTGAAATTTCAGACTTGATTTTCCCTTACGAAAAAGGTATCAACCCCTACAAAAATGTACATTAATTATAATTCACATTTCCTGTTGCTGCAAACTTATTTTCCAGGTGTAGCAAACTGGCTCAAATTAAGATCCTAAATGTGTATGTGTGTTTTACTACTAAACTAAGGTTAATTTGTTGTAAAGTATTTAACTTAACTACTAAACTAAAACTAACCTGTCCCGGGCAGAGGAGGGGAGGAACCAGTCAGCACAAGAGAGGCAGGGTGCGGGCGGGGCGGCCAGGCGTTCCTCCATCCCTACGTCCAGCCCCTCCAGCTGCAGGAGGGTGGCCTTGACCTGGTCCACGTACACACAGTCAGGTCCCGGGGCCCCCAGGGCAGGGGACGCACAGCCCCCTGCCTCCAGGAGGACGCACTGCATGAAATGCCTCTGGGGGAGAAGGAGAGAGAATGTGTGGGTTCACAGAAGTGTCTGGGAGGAAAAGGGTCAATGAAGTTGATAATGGCAGCCATCTTGGTCAGGGATCAAGTCTAACTGGATTAAGATGCATTTCTTCTTTTTAGTAATGCAGAAGAAAATAATGTGTTTCTAGAAGAATGAAAGCTTTCCAGACCAAGATGGCCATCCTTTAGTGTTCTATTTAATACTACGATCTTACCAGTCCCACTATGAGCAGGAAGTAGCGTCCCTGTGGCTGGCAGTAGCCGGGCCTGGTACAGTGGTTGTTATTGGTCTGTGTCTGGGGGTTCTGGGTGCGATGTTGTGGGAACACCTCTCTCCAGATGACCAGCTGGCCCACACGCTGCTCTGCTGCCAGGGGGAGGAGACAGTAGTGCTGGCAGTACAGACAAACATCCAGCAGGTCCTCCTTGGGGAGGTGGTTGGCTATCAGGTAGCCCTGTAGAGAGACAGAGAACACACACCCACAGGAACAAACACACACACACGTAGACAAACAGAGAACACACACACAGGAACAAAAGAACGCACACACACACAGATCACAGAATAAATATAAAACAGTGTTCATGTTTTTAGTAACACAGGTTGCCTGATCTTATTAAAGAGCCACACCTTCTCTACACTTAAGGTGATGGAGACTGGAGTCTACTGAACGACCTACTTCTTCTACACATTATTCATATGCCAGCATTAGTTGTTAGGCTGATGGTGTGACATCCAGGGAATGAAGAAGTACAGTGTGTTATCCTGGGTGATGTTATGCTATCTATATAATCACATTTTACTGGCTCTTTCTTCCTATCCATCCAAGGGTGTCTGTGAGGTGTTGGGCTTCACCGTGGGCCCAGGTGTCAAGTGTGTGTGGAAAGGACAGCGATCCAGCAGACAGGTGTCAGGTGTGTGTGTGTGTGTGTGTGTCACCCACCTTGTAGAACAGACAGGAGCCCAGCGTCACGTAGAGACGCCTCATGCCATAGAAGTCTTCTGACTGAGAGAGAGAGAGGACTATCTTCATTATCAGTTTCAGAAGGTCAGACATGAATGATTAAGTAGCCTGCTGCTCTCTCTCTCTCACTCACTCACTGGCTCATTAAATATCCACAGGCAGGTCCAGAAATAGACTCACCTTCTCCTCTCACTACTAGGCCCAACAGAGGGAAGGAGACAGCTGGTGGCTCTGTTTAATGAAATGGCACCCTACTCCCTATAAAGTGCACTGATTTGACCAGAGTCCTATGTCACGATTTGACTTACCATTTCTCCAAAATCTGACGATTCAAAGTCTGAGAGAACAGTGTCAACCTCCATCTGTGAATAGGCAGACGATCAGAGACGATCAATAGAATTCTGACATACAATTGTAATTCTACAGCACAGATGTAGTGACTTATTTCTGCATTAACAATGGCTGCAGAGTCAACCATGCTCTGGAGCATCTCGCATTGGAAAAGAGTCTGAGCAGAAAACTGGTTGGCAGGATCACTTGTAATTTTTACCGCCAGACAGCAGAGGGCAGCAAAGATGAGACATAAATCAATAAAGACATCCAAGATCATGGATGGGCAACTCCAGTCCTCAGGGCCTGATTGGTGTCACACTTTTGCCCCAGTCCCAGCTAACACACCTGACTCCAATAATCAACTAATCATGATCTTCAGATTAGAATGCAATTAGTTTAATCAGCTGTGTTTTGCTAGGGATGTGGGGAAAGAGTGACACCACTCCAGCCCCAGAGGACTGTAGTTGCCCATCCCTGATCAAGATTGCAAAAAAAGCCCAGTAATATTATAGCAAGAGCAAATTCCTAAACTTATCACTGACATGCAAGTCTAAAACACTTTTCATAGGACAAGAAAGGTAGTTAAAGCATTAGAAAGCACAAACACCAAATGGTGAAGACACAAATTAACAGGAAGTGCTTCAACACATCCATGGCCCGAAGCTGTGGCCCATGCAGACCTTTATCTCAGGAGGCAGGGTGAGCCATCGGACCGCCGGCAGTCCGTCCAGGAACAGAGTCTCTGAGACGTCAGGGGGCGTGGCCACGGAGCTGCCACTCAACCTGGAGGGGTGGATCAGCTGCTGGAAGAACAGGCAGAAGAAATGGTCCAGTCTGGGGGCGTGGTCCACCTGGCAAAATGCACTGAGGAGGAGAGAATGAAAAGATGGAGGGAGAGATGGAGGATGGGAAGAGGTGGGGGGAAAAAAGCCTATTTAGGTTTGATGTAATATAACAGCATCAAATGGGAAGCCAGAAAGACTGGAACTGCTTGAACCGGGAAATCCAACCAGCATCCGAAATGGCACCCTATTCCCTACATAGTGCACTACTTTTGGTCAAATTTAGGATGCATCCCTAGTCAATGACCAGGACTGGAGACCGTCAACAGACCTGCCCAGAGAGCCATACATCACGTTGAGAGTCCTGACCACACCTCCCACTACCGTCTGCAGAGAGAGCAGAGGAACCCTGAAGAAAACAAGAGAACATAACACACAGTCAACGAGGAGGAGGAGATCAAACATATTATTAGGGCACATGGTCAAGAAAAGCTATAACATTTAGCTGACATGTGATTGAGTGAGACGGTGTATTGAATATGGAAGTATGTACAGTGTCTTGCGAAAGTATTCGGCCCCCTTGAACTTTGCGACCTTTTGCCACATTTCAGGCTTCAAACATAAAGATATAAAACTGTATTTTTTTGTGAAGAATCAACAACAAGTGGGACACAATCATGAAGTGGAACGACATTTATTGGATATTTCAAACTTTTTTAACAAATCAAAAACGGAAAAATTGGGCGTGCAAAATTATTCAGCCCCCTTAAGTTAATACTTTGTAGCGCCACCTTTTGCTGCGACTACAGCTGTAAGTCGCTTGGGGTATGTCTCTATCAGTTTTGCACATCGAGAGACTGAAATTTTTTCCCATTCCTCCTTGCAAAACAGCTCGAGCTCAGCGAGGTTGGATGGAGAGCATTTGTGAACAGCAGTTTTCAGTTCTTTCCACAGATTCTCGATTGGATTCAGGTCTGGACTTTGACTTGGCCATTCTAACACCTGGATATGTTTATTTTTGAACCATTCCATTGTAGATTTTGCTTTATGTTTTGGATCATTGTCTTGTTGGAAGACAAATCTCCGTCCCAGTCTCAGGTCTTTTGCAGACTCCATCAGGTTTTCTTCCAAAATCAAATCAAATCAAATCAAATTTTATTTGTCACATACACATGGTTAGCAGATGTTAATGCGAGTGTAGCGAAATGCTTGTGCTTCTAGTTCCGACAATGCAGTGATAACCAACAAGTAATCTAACTAACAATTCTAAAACTACTGTCTTATACACAGTGTTAGGGGATAAAGAATATGTACATAAGGATATATGAGTGAGTGATGGTACAGAGCAGCATACAGTAGATGGTATCGAGTACAGTATATACATATGAGATGAGTATGTAGACAAAGTAAACAAAGTGGCATAGTTAAAGTGGCTAGTGATACATGTATTACATAAGGATGCAGTCGATGATGTAGAGTACAGTATATACGTATGCATATGAGATGAATAATGTAGGGTAAGTAACATTATATAAGGTAGCATTGTTTAAAGTGGCTAGTGATATATTTACATCATTTCCCATCAATTCCCATTATTAAAGTGGCTGGAGTTGGGTCAGTGTCAATGACAGTGTGTTGGCAGCAGCCACTCAATGGTGGCTGTTTAACAGTCTGATAGCCTTGAGATAGAAGCTGTTTTTCAGTCTCTCAGTCCCAGCTTTGATGCACCTGTACTGACCTCGCCTTCTGGATGATAGCGGGGTGAACAGGCAGTGGTTCGGGTGGTTGATGTCCTTGATGATCTTTATGGCCTTCCTGTAACATCGGGTGGTGTAGGTGTCCTGGAGGGCAGGTTTTGCCCCCGGTGATGCGTTGTGCAGACCTCACTACCCTCTGGAGAGCCTTACGGTTGAGGGCGGAGCAGTTTTGATACAGCCCGCCAGGATGCTTCGATTGTGCATCTGTAGAAGTTCGTGAGTGCTTTTGGTGACAAGCCGAATTTCTTCAGCCTCCTGAGGTTGAAGAGGCGCTGCTGCGCCTTCTTCACGACGCTGTCAGTGTGAGTGGACCAATTCAGTTTGTCTGTGATGTGTATGCCGAGGAACTTAAAACTTGCTACCCTCTCCACTACTGTTCCATCGATGTGGATAGGGGGGTGTTCCCTCTGCTGTTTCCTGAAGTCCACAATCATCTCCTTAGTTTTGTTGACGTTGAGTGTGAGAATGGTCCTGTATTTGGCTCCATCCATCTTCCCATCAATTTTAACCATCTTCCCTGTCCCTGCTGAAGAAAAGCAGGCCCAAACCACGATGCTGCCACCACCATGTTTGACAGTGGGGATGGTGTGTGTTCAGGGTGATGAGCTGTGTTGCTTTTACGCCAAACATAACGTTTTGCATTGTTGCCAAAAAGTTCAATTTTGGTTTCATCTGACCAGAGCACCTTCTTCCACATGTTTGGTGTGTCTCCCAGGTGGCTTGTGGCAAACTTTAAACAACACTTTTTATGGATATCTTTAAGAAATGTCTTTCTTCTAGCCAACAGCTAGCCAACGTCTACCGAACAGAACTTCCGCACTCAACAACCCGGTCGCATTTCGCTTCGCTCCACAGGTAGTATCACATTTTTCATTTCATTTCATTACAGTACAACGGCTTGATTTGTTTGATCGTAGCTAGCTACATAGCTAGCTACATAGCCGTCTTTGTATCAAAGATAATTGTGTAGTCTAGAGTGATTTCCTAGGTTAGCTAGCCAGCTATTGTCGTTCTTTTAACGCAACGTAACGTAATCAACACTGCCAGCTAGCCAGCTAGCCCCGAATAGCAGCACAGTAGAAACTATTACACTCAACGGAACGACTTGATTAGTGTAGTGTCAACAACGCAGCCACTGCCAGCTAGCCTACATAGTCAACAACGCAGCCTCTGCCAGCTAGCCTACTTCAGCAGTACTGTATCATTTTAATCATTTTAGTCAATAAGATTCTTGCTACGTAAGCTTAACTTTCTGAACACTCGAGACGTGTAGTCCACTTGTCATTCCAATCTCCTTTGCATTAGCGTAGCCTCTTGTGTAGCCTGTCAACTATGTGTCTGTCTATCCCTGTTCTCTCCTCTCTGCACAGACCATACAAACGCTCCACACCGCGTGGCCGCGGCCACCCTAATCTGGTGGTCCCAGCGCACACGACCCACGTGGAGTTCCAGGTCTCCGGTAGCCTCTGGAACTGCCGATCTGCGGCCAACAAGGCAGAGTTCATCTCAGCCTATGCCTCCCTCCAGTCCCTAAACTTCTTGGCACTGACGGAAACATGGATCACCACAGACAACACTGCTACTCCTACTGCTCTCTCTTCGTCTGCCCACGTGTTCTCGCACACCCCGAGAGCTTCTGGTCAGCGGGGTGGTGGCACCGGGATCCTCATCTCTCCCAAGTGGTCATTCTCTCTTTCTCCCCTTACCCATCTGTCTATCGCCTCCTTTGAATTCCATGCTGTCACAGTTACCAGCCCTTTCAAGCTTAACATCCTTATCATTTATCACCCTCCAGGTTCCCTCGGAGAGTTCATCAATGAGCTTGATGCCTTGATAAGCTCCTTTCCTGAGGACGGCTCACCTCTCACAGTTCTGGGCGACTTTAACCTCCCCACGTCTAACTTTGACTCATTCCTCTCTGCCTCCTTCTTTCCACTCCTCTCCTCTTTTGACCTCACCCTCTCACCTTCCCCCCCTACTCACAAGGCAGGAAATACGCTCGACCTCATCTTTACTAGATGCTGTTCTTCCACTAACCTCATTGCAACTCCCCTCCAAGTCTCCGACCACTACCTTGTATCCTTTTCCCTCTCGCTCTCATCCAACACTTCCCACACTGCCCCTACTCGGATGGTATCGTGCCGTCCCAACCTTCGCTCTCTCTCCCCCGCTACTCTCTCCTCTTCCATCCTATCATCTCTTCCCTCTGCTCAAACCTTCTCCAACCTATCTCCTGATTCTGCCTCCTCAACCCTCCTCTCCTCCCTTTCTGCATCCTTTGACTCTCTATGTCCCCTATCCTCCAGGCCGGCTCGGTCCTCCCCTCCCGCTCCGTGGCTCGACGACTCATTGCGAGCTCACAGAACTGGGCTCCGGGCAGCCGAGCGGAAATTGAGGAAAACTCGCCTCCCTGCGGACCTGGCATCCTTTCACACCCTCCTCTCTACATTTTCCTCTTCTCTCTCTGCTGCTAAAGCCACTTTCTACCACTCTAAATTCCAAGCATCTGCCTCTAACCCTAGGAAGCTCTTTGCCACCTTCTCCTCCCTCCTGAATCCTCCTCCCCCTCCCCCCCTCCTCCCTCTCTGCAGATGACTTCGTCAACAATTTTGAAAAGAAGGTCGACGACATCCGATCCTCGTTTGCTAAGTCAAACGACACCGCTGGTTCTGCTCACACTGCCCTACCCTGTGCTCTGACCTCTTTCTCCCCTCTCTCTCCAGATGAAATCTCGCGTCTTGTGACGGCCGGCCGCTCAACAACCTGCCCGCTTGACCCTATCCCCTCCTCTCTTCTCCAGACCATTTCCGGAGACCTTCTCCCTTACCTCACCTCGCTCATCAACTCATCCCTGACCGCTGGCTACGTCCCTTCCGTCTTCAAGAGAGCGAGAGTTGCACCCCTTCTGAAAAAACCTACACTCGATCCCTCCGATGTCAACAACTACAGACCAGTATCCCTTCTTTCTTTTCTCTCCAAAACTCTTGAACGTGCCGTCCTTGGCCAGCTCTCCCGCTATCTCTCTCAGAATGACCTTCTTGATCCATATCAGTCAGGTTTCAAGACTAGTCATTCAACTGAGACTGCTCTTCTCTGTATCACGGAGGCGCTCCGCACTGCTAAAGCTAACTCTCTCTCCTCTGCTCTCATCCTTCTAGACCTATCGGCTGCCTTCGATACTGTGAACCATCAGATCCTCCTCTCCACCCTCTCCGAGTTGGGCATCTCCGGCGCGGCCCACGCTTGGATTGCGTCCTACCTGACAGGTCGCTCCTACCAGGTGGCGTGGCGAGAATCCGTCTCCACACCACGTGCTCTCACCACTGGTGTCCCCCAGGGCTCTGTTCTAGGCCCTCTCCTATTCTCGCTATACACCAAGTCACTTAGCTCTGTCATAACCTCACATGGTCTCTCCTATCATTGCTATGCAGATGACACACAATTAATCTTCTCCTTTCCCCCTTCTGATGACCAGGTGGCGAATCGCATCTCTGCATGTCTGGCAGACATATCAGTGTGGATGACGGATCACCACCTCAAGCTGAACCTCGGCAAGACGGAGCTGCTCTTCCTCCCGGGGAAGGACTGCCCGTTCCATGATCTCGCCATCACGGTTGACAACTCCATTGTGTCCTCCTCCCAGAGCGCTAAGAACCTTGGCGTGATCCTGGACAACACCCTGTCGTTCTCAACTAACATCAAGGCGGTGGCCCGTTCCTGTAGGTTCATGCTCTACAACATCCGCAGAGTACGACCCTGCCTCACACAGGAAGCGGCGCAGGTCCTAATCCAGGCACTTGTCATCTCCCGTCTGGATTACTGCAACTCGCTGTTGGCTGGGCTCCCTGCCTGTGCCATTAAACCCTACAACTCATCCAGAACGCCGCAGCCCGTCTGGTGTTCAACCTTCCCAAGTTCTCTCACGTCACCCCGCTCCTCCGCTCTCTCCACTGGCTTCCAGTTGAAGCTCGCATCCGCTACAAGACCATGGTGCTTGCCTACGGAGCTGTGAGGGGAACGGCACCCTCAGTACCTCCAGGCTCTGATCAGGCCCTACACCCAAACAAGGGCACTGCGTTCATCCACCTCTGGCCTGCTCGCCTCCCTACCACTGAGGAAGTACAGTTCCCGCTCAGCCCAGTCAAAACTGTTCGCTGCTCTGGCCCCCCAATGGTGGAACAAACTCCCTCACGACGCCAGGACAGCGGAGTCAATCACCACCTTCCGGAGACACCTGAAACCCCACCTCTGTAAGGAATACCTAGGATAGGATAAAGTAATCCCTCTCACCCCCTTAAAAGATTTAGATGCACTACTGTTCCACTGGATGTCATAAGGTGAATGCACCAATTTGTAAGTCGCTCTGGATAAGAGCGTCTGCTAAATGACTTAAATGTAAATGTTAAATGTTCTTGCCACTCTTCCATAAAGGCCAGATTTGTGCAATATACGACTGATTGTTGTCCTATGGACAGAGTCTCCCACCTCAGCTGTAGATCTCCGCAGTTCATCCAGAGTGATCATGGGCCTCTTGGCTGCATCTCTGATCAGTCTTCTCCTTGTATGAGCTGAAAGTTTAGAGGGACGGCCAGGTCTTGGTAGATTTGCAGTGGTCTGATACGCCTTCCATTTCAATATTATCGCTTGCACAGTGCTCCTTGGGATGTTTAAAGCTTGGGAAATATTTTTGTATCCAAATCTGGCTTTAAACTTCTTCACAACAGTATCTCGGACCTGTCTGGTGTGTTCCTTGTTCTTCATGATGCTCTCTGCGCTTTTAACGGACCTCTGAGACTATCACAGTGCAGGTGCATTTATACGGAGACTTGATTACACACAGGTGGATTGTATTTTTCATCATTAGTCATTTAGGTCAACATTGGATCATTCAGAGATCCTCACTGAACTTCTGGAGAGAGTTTGCTGCACTGAAAGTAAAGGGGCTGAATAATTTTGCACCCCAATTTTTCAGTTTTTGATTTGTTAAAAAAGTTTGAAATATCCAATAAATGTCGTTCCACTTGTTGTTGATTCTTCACAAAAAAATACAGTTTTATATCTTTATGTTTGAAGCCTGAAATGTGGCAAAAGGTCGCAAAGTTCAAGGGGGCCGAATACTTTCGCAAGGCACTGTATTTGATGCTATGATTGACTTCGGATGACTTTGATGTGTTGATACCACAGGAGGTTGGTGGCACCTTAATTGGGGAGGACGGGCTCTTGGTAATGGCTGGAGCCGAATAAGTGGAATGGTTTCAAATACATCAAACACATGGTTTCCATGTGTTTGATGCCATTCCATTTACTCCATTCCAGACATTATTATGAGCCATCCTCCCCTCTGCAGCCTCCACTGGTCGGTACCTCTCAGCAGGCAGGCCGATCACCAGCAGGTTGTTGCTCTCCTTCCAGTAGCCCACATGGACCAGCTGTTTACGGAGCAGGAGAGACGAGCTGATGAGAGGGGGATGGAGGGGAGGAGGAGAAAGAAAAAGAGAAGACGGGTAGAGTGCAGACAAAAAAAAGAAGGGGAATAAGACAGAGGAGGAGGGGGAAGAGAAGGCAGAAGGTTAGAGCACAGAAAAGAAAGAGGGGGAGAGGAGGAGAGGAAAGCGAGAGGAAGAACCGGTGCAGGAGAAAAGATAGAGAAGAAATATAACCATGGCAGGAATTTCCATTTTTAGTAGTTCGTATATTTAATTGGGGCTTTGTATATTCACTACCTCTGTGGCAGTCTTACCTGACTAACCTAACCCTCTATTTGCTGTTCCCAATAAACTTCTTCAGTATTTCTGGAGGCCACGGCAAACAGGAAGTGGACATTTTCTTATTTCCTTGGAATTCTTACTGAGCTCCCACAATATGTATATGATTGTACAGACTTTGTTTACCTGACTATCTGTCCCCCGGTGACATTCTCCAGCATGTCACACAAAGTGAGGAAGATCCCTCGGACTCCCTTCAGCTGGCTGGACGCCTCAGAAACAGGGTACTGGTACAGGATCTCTTGCTGAGAAAGTACACAGACAGACAGTCTGTTAGAGAAGACAGAGCGCGGGGCAGGCTCCCCTGTATTGTCTGAGCCGACTACTTCAGGAGAGGGCTGGGGGGAGTTTGGGTCGACCACTTTGGACATTGGCCGAGGGGGGGGGGGGTGAATGAGGAGTAGGGCCTCATAGCCCTGGAAACAAGGACAAAAGCTGGGAGAATCCTTAAAATGCCAGACATTCACCTCTGGGTCAACAACACCAACACTTGTACCACAGACAAAGTTATATTCAGGCAAGTTAGCTGGCTAACTCCTCCATCCTGCTTTGTAGTATACACCTCAGGCACTGAAACTATGATTGGTTTCCAAGTAATAAACATTTCTATCCAGCAGTCTTCAAGATGCATCTTAATGTTCTGACCTAACAATCAGCTTCCACCATATTGCTTTCACCTGTCAAGTCTATCAAGTCCTCCTTTTTCCATCAAAATAAATATAAAAACACTGACACTGTGTGTGTACCCACAGAAACACAGATTTCAAAATGCACACACACAGGCTACACACACAACTTCTGTCATTTCTCCTACTCTATAATCGGCGGACAAGCTGATGTGTTTTCGAATTCCAAGTTCTGAGAGAGAGAGAGTACTGGTGTAGAGAGAGAGAGAATTAATCCCATGAAGAGTTGACATTCTATATAACTGGCAGTAATACATAGTGTAACAATCATCCATGTACGTGTTGTTGATTTACTAGCCATTCTGTTTTTATTTAATTAAACGTAATAAACCGAAGATTCCACCATACAACAACAGTAGTGTTGTACCTGTATACATGATTACACAGTATGTACAGTTGAAATCGGAAGTTTACATACATTTAAGTTGTCATTAAAACTCGTTTTTCGACCATGCCACAAATTTCTTGTTAACAAACTATAGTTTTGGCAAGTCGGGTTAGGACATCTACTTTGTGCATGACACAAGTCATTTTTCCAACAATTGTTTACAGACAGATTATTTGACTTTTAACTCACTGTATCAAAATTCCAGTGGGTCAAAAGTTCACATACACTAAAGTTGACTGTGCTTTCAAACAGCTTGGAAAATTCCAGAAAATGATGTCATGTCTTTAGAAGCCTCTGAGAGTCTAATTGACATCATTTGAGTCAATTGGAGGTGTACCTGTGGATGTATTTCAAGGCCTACCTTCAAACTCAGTGCCTCTTTGCTTGACATCATGGAATAAATCCGCCAAGAAATCAGAAAATAAATTGTAGACCTCCACAAGTCTGGTTCATCCTTGGGAGCAATTTCCAAATGCTTGAAGGTACCACCTTCATCTGTACAAACAATAGTACGCAAGTATAAACACCATGGGACCACGCAGCTGTCATACCGCTCAGGAAGGAGACACGTTCTGTCTCCTAGAGATGAACGTACTTTGGTGCAAAAAGTGCAAATCAATCCCAGAACAACAGCAAATGACCTTGTGAAGATTCTAGAGGAAACAGGTACAAAAGTATCAATATCCACAGTAAAACGAGTCCTATATCAACATAATCTGAAAGGCCGCTCAGCAAGGAAGAAGCCACTGCTCCAAAACCGCCATAAAAAAAGCCAGACTATGGTTTGCAACTGCACATGGGGACAAAGAGCGTAAGTTTTGGAGAAATGTCCTCTGGTCTGATGAAACAAAAATAGAACTGTTTGGCCATAATGACCATCGTTATGTTTGGAGGAAAATGGAGGCTTGCAAGCCGAAGTACAGCTGAAGAACATCCCAACCGTGAAGCACGGGGGTGGCAGCATCATGTTGTGGGGGTGCTTTGCTGTAGGAGGGACTGGTGCACTTCACGAAATAGATGGCATCATGAGAGAAAGGAAAATGATGTGGATATATTGAAGCAACATCTCAAGACATCAGTCAGGAAGTTAATGCTTGGTCGCAAATGGGTCTTCCAAATGGACAATGACCCCAAGCATACTTCCAAAGTTGTGGCAAAATGGCTTAAGGACAACAAAGTGAAGGTATTGGAGTGGCCATCACAAAGCCCTGACCTCACTCCTATAGAAAAAGTGGGCAGAACTGATAAAGTGTGTTTGAGCAAGAAGGCCTACAAACTTGATTCAGTTACACCAGCTCTGTCAGGATGAATGGGCCAAAATTCACCCAACTTACTGTGGGAATCTTGTGGAAGGCTTGACCCAAGTTATCCCAATTTAAAGGCAATGCTACCAAATACTAATTGAGTGTATGTAAACTTCTGACCCACTGGTAATGTGATGAAAGAAATAAAAGCTGAAATAAATAATTCTCTCTACTATTATTCTGACATTTCACAATCTTAAAATAAAGTGGTGATCCTAACTGACCTAAAACAGGGACTTTTTACTAGGATTAAATGTTGGGAATTGTGAAAAACTGAGTTTAAATGTATTTGGCTAAGGTGTATGTAAACTTCTGACTTCAAATGTACTATTATTACTACTACTGAAATGAACTGAACCAATCTGAATTTGAACTTGAATTTTGAGAGAGATAGAGAAAGAGAGAAGAGAGAGAGCGTCTGAAATTAAGTGTGGCTACTATACTGAAGAAAAAAAATTAATTAAATTATTGAGTTACAATTCATACAGTGCCTTGCAAAAGTATTCATCCCCCTTGGTGTTTTTCCTATTTTGTTGGATTACAACCTGTAATTTAAATGGATTTTTAATTTCGATTTCATGTACTGGACAAACACAAAATAGTAAAAATTGTGAAATTTAAAAAAAAAAAAAAGTTTCTAAAAATGATAAAAAATAAAAAGCAGAAAAGTAGTGCGTGCATATGTATTCACCCGTTTGCTATGAAGTCCATAACATAAGATCTAGTGCAATCAATTACCATCAGAAGTCACATAATTAGTTAAATAAAGTACACCTGTGTGCAATGTAAGTGTCACGTGATCTGTCACATGATCTCAGTATATATACACCTGTTCTGAAAGGCCCCACTGTCTGCAACACCACTAAGCAAGGGGCACCACCAAGCAAGCGGCACCATGAAGACCAAGGAGCTCTCCAAACAGGTCAGGGACAAAGTTGTGGAGAAGTACAGATCAGGGTTGGGGTATAAAAAATATCAGAAACTTTGAACATCCCACAGAGCACCATTAAATCCATTATTAAAAAATGGAAAGAATATGGCACCACAACAAACCTGCCAAGAGAGGGACGCCCACCAAAACTCACAGATCAGGCAAGGAGGGCATTAATCAGAGGCGCAACCAAGAGACCAGAGATAACACTGAAGGAGCTGCAAAGCTCCACAGCGGAGATTGGAATATCTTTCCAAAGGACCACTTTTTAAGCCGTACACTCCACAGAGCTGGGCTTACGGAAGAGTGGCCAGAAAAATCCCATTGCTTCAAGAAAAAAACAAGCATACACGTTTGGTGTTCGCCAAAAGGCATGTGGGAGAATCCCCAAACTGATGGAAGAACATACTCTGGTCAGATGAGACTAAAAATGAGTGTTTTGGCCATAAAGGAAAACGCTATGTCTGGCGCAAACCCAACACCTCTCATCACCCCGAGAACACGATCCCCACAGTGAAGCATGGTGGTGGCAGCATCATGCTGTGGGATGTGTTTCCATCGGCAGGGACTGGGAAACTGGAATCGAAGTAATGATGGATGGCGCTAAATACAGGTAATTTCTTGTTTCAACCTGTTTCAGTCTTCCTGAGATTTGAGACTGGGACGGCGGTTCAACTTCCAACAGGACAATGACCCTAAGCATACTACTAAAGCAACACGAGTGGCTTAAGGGGAAACATTAAAATGTATTGGAATGGCCTAGTCAAAGCCCAAACCTCAATCCAATTGAGAATCTGTGGTATGACTTAAAGATTGCTGTACAGCAGCGGAAGCCAGCCATCTTGAAGGAGCTGGAGCAGTTTTGCCTTGAAGAATGGGCAAAAGTCCCAGTGGCTAGATGTGCCAAGCATAAAGAGACATACCCCAAGAGACTTGCAGCTGTAATTGCTGATAAAGGTGTCTCTACAAAGTATTGACATTGGGGGGTGAATAGTTATGCACGCTCAAATTCAGTTTTTTTTTCTTGTTTTATTATTTTAAAATATTTTGCATCTTAAAACTGGTAGGCATGTTGTGTAAATCAAATGATACGAACCCCCCCCCCCCCCCCCAAAAAAAATCAATTTTAATTCCAGGTTTAAAGGAAACAAAATAGGAAAAATGCCAAGGGGGGTGAAAACATTCACAAGCCACTGCATGAGGAAATCAGTCAATTGAAACAAATAAATTATATGACTGATATATATGCATCTGTATTCCCAAACTGCTCGTCCACACAACAACATACACGTTGTCTGTGGATGTAAGGCCAGTTGTACGTACAGCCAAATTCTCTAAAACAACTTTGGAGTCGGCTTAACATTCAATTATTTGGCAACAGCTCTGGTGGGCATTCCTGCAGTCAGCATGCCAATTGCACGCTCCCTCAAAACTTGAGACATCAAGTTTCCCTCATTTTGTCTGTCATAGTTGAAGTGTACCTATGATGAACATTACAGGCCTCTCATCTTTTTAAGTGGGAGAACTTGCACAATTGGTGGCTGACTAAATACTTTTTTGCCCCACTGTATCTATGAGGTGTGAGCCCCCCTACAATGTAAAACACATTGAGTACTTGGAAAAGCGTCATATAATCCAATTAATATATTGCATTGAAGTCAGTGAAACTAACGTTAATCACTTCAATCCTTGTGCAATTATTGACATTTATTTATCCCATTACTAATGTAATGGTTTTGTATCGTCAGGGGAGATATTATCAAAAGGAACTAACTTTATTCTTCACACCTTTCCCATGTTTCTATTTTTCCACTGTGTATGTGTGTGTTTGTGTGTGTGTGTGTGTGTGCCTGTACATTTTGGATGTTGTTATAAAGAGGCAAAGGCCCTGGATCTGAAAGCCTACCAGAGTGGTAGTTCTGTTCTCTAAAGCTTCTGCTTTGTGTCAGAAAACACAGTGTGCCAACAAGCTTTTTAAGTGCTGCGCTAAGGAATTTCCTACATGGGTATTTTTTTATATATATTTTTTTACATTTAATGACTTAATTCAGTCAAGTACTCATTTATTGAGTGTATAAAATGAACTGCATCCATGAGGTACTTTTCACTGGGTCTGAAGAAAGCACTTAGCTAACATTGAACTACAGTTAGACGCACAATACGTTTTAAATTTCATTTCGGGTTTTGCTTCTTGGTCGAATGTGTTCGTACCAAGCAGTGCACTATATAGGGAATAGGGTGCATTTCTGAGACCTACTGAACTGACCTCTTCCAGGGGGGAGTCGGAGTCCAGTTTGAGTGACAGGTACATGACGATGTGAGGGATGTGTCCTATAGACATCTGGAGCTCCACCGTGTCCTCGCCCCACAGCAGACGCACAAGCTGGCTGACCGGGGGAGAGGGCCTGAGCCTGGGGGCAGAGGACATGTCCACACCCCCCTGCCCTGGTCCTCCTGCACTGGCTGTCACCAGGGTCAGTTTTACCTGGGCGAGAGAGAGAGAGGGCGAGAGAGAGAGAGGGAGGGCGAGAGAGAGAGTGAGAGAGAGAGAGAGGGCGAGAGAGAGAGAGAGAGAGGGCGAGAGAGAGAGAGAGAGAGAGAGAGAGGGGGAGGGCGAGAGAGAGAGAGAGGGCGAGAGAGAGAGAGAGAGAGAGAGAGAGAGAGAGAGAGAGAGAGGGCGAGAGAGTGGGGGGAATTGGAAAAGAAAGAAAGAGGCAGAAAGAATGAAAGAGAGAGAAGGGAGAGAGAGACAAAGCAAGTTAGTTATCCAAATAGATCATCATCATATTTCCACCACATTCTACATAGTTTTTCCTTTCTGAACACTTTAAAAAAGACCCGTTGTGGGTTTGGCTACAGAACATAAGCCAGCAGTGAGTTTGTACGAGTCTGAAGAATCACTGTTGGCAAGAATCAGCATGGGAACTACACTGTGATCATAATATGGTCATAAACAGCATTTTATCCTGTCCATTAGGGCTGCAGCTTAACTCATGTGCTCCCCATTTCATGGTTTGGCCTGGCACTACAGGAAAGGGTTCAGTTAAATCCCGTATACAGAGCCATCAGTGATGTGATTTACTTAGGAAAAGAGGAAGGAGCGTAAACAGAATAATGTTGATTGTCAGAGAGAGAGATTATATTCCTCCTGACCACTGAAAGTGAAGCGACATGGGTGTGTGTGAATCAGAAACAGATCCCACCACAAGGCAGGCCCCAGAACAGTGACAGAAGAACATAGAGCTGCACAACTCTCTGTAATTCTCAGAGCTCATTCCACACTGTACAACACACACACACACTTTACTAACCAACCCAGGCAGACAGGCACACAAATGGAAACACATACAGAAACAGTATGGTGGAGATTCATGCTTGACAAATTTATAGATGAATATTAATGTCTGTCATTCTCACATTTCAACACAGACCCTAAATACTATGGCCTACATACACGCAGCCTCAAACTTAAACACACTGTACAAATGCCGAAAAGAATTGTGTAGACACACACACACACACACTAGATGCACATACGCACCGGGCTGGCTCTGGGAAGTAACCTGTCACCACTTGAGAGGTCTGCTAAGGATTTCTGGTTGACTTTAATCAAGACAAATCAGGACCAGAGACCAGATGTGTGTGTGTGCGTATGCGTCTTCAACACTGACAATGGTCTGATTATCTCTCCAAGAACTGTTCACTGCCCTAATGGATTACAAATGAATGGACTGGTGTCAGAAAAATGGTAGAAAGTCCATGCTTACACCAATCCAACGTTGTTGATTTGTGTAGTTTTTCATTTTGTTAGGATCCCCCTTAGCCGACGCCAATGGCAACAGCTGGTCTTACTGAGGTCCGACATAACGGGAAAATACATTACAGACAAATACTTTACAATTTACATACATTTAAAAACATGAACATGTAGTGTGTGTGCATCTAGCAGTTACACGTACATGTCAGTACGTACACACAAAAAGTAGGCCACATTGGGGGGAAAGAGGTGTTCCTTTATTTGTTTTTTGAAACCAGGTTTGCTGTTCGCTTGCACTATATGAGATGGAAGGGAGTTCTATGCAATCATGGCTCGGTTTAATACTGTACGTTTCCTTGAATTTGCTTTAGACCTGGGGACTGTGAAACGACCCCTGGTGGCATGTCTGGTGGGGTAAGTGTGTGTGTGTTCTTGCTGTGTGTAAGTTGACTATGCAAACAATTTGGAATTTCTAACACATGATTGTTTCTTACAAAAACAAGAAGCGATGTGGTCAGTCTTTCCTCGACTCTTAGCATGCATAGCATAGTATAGCATAGTAGGTCACCCCTGTGTCTCAGCTGGTACAGGCAACTCTGGGTCTTCCTTTCCTGAGGCGGCCCTCATGAGAGCCAGTTTCATCATAGAGCTTGATGGTTTTTGCGACTGCACTTGAAGAATCTTTCAAAGTTCTTGACATTTTCCGAACTGAATGACCATGTCTTCAAGTAATGATGGACTGTTGTTTCTCTTTGCTTATTTGAGCGGTTCTTGCCATAATATGGACGTAGTCTTTTACCAAATAGGGCTATCCTTCTGTATACCACCCCTACCTTGTCACAACACAACTAATTGGCTCAAACGCATTAAGATGTAAAGAAATTCCAAAAATGAACTTAACAATACACACCTGTTAAATGAAATGCATTCCAGGTGACTACCTTGTGAGGCTAGTTGAGAGAATGCCAAGAGTGTGCAAAGCTGTCATCAAGGCAAAGGGTGGCTACTTTGAAGAATCTCAAATATAAAATAATGTAAAAAAAATGTTTTGTTACTAGATGATTCCATATGTGTTATTTCATAGTTTTGATGTCTTCACTATTTACTAGAAAATAGTAAAAATAAATAAAAACCCTTGAATAAGTAGCTGTGTCCAAACTTTTGACTGGTACTGAATTTAAATAAGGTATTTCTGTTTATTTTTTTTATTTTTAATACATTTGCAAAATGTCAAAGTCAAGGGGTCTGAATACTTTCCGATAGCACTATGCGCAACTTCATTCAATTTATCGAATCAGTTATTGTTTTCTTGCTCAAACCGTAAACAACACCTGTCAAACTCAGACATTTCTCTCAAAACACAGGGATGTCTATTTTTTTATTTAACCTTTATTTAACTAGGGAAGTCAGTTAAGAACAAGGGCTAGGCCCTTTTTTTCTTCTCAATTTCCGCCTGACTGACGTGCCCAAAGTAAACTGCATGTTGCTCAAGCCCTAAAGCCAGGATATGCATATAATTGGTACCATTGGAAAGAAAACACTTTGAAGTTTGTAGAAATGTTAAAAAATAATGTAGGAGACTATAACACAATAGATATGGTAGAAAGAAAAACCAACCAGAATTTTTATTTTGAGAGTCCATGCTCTTACAATGGAAAGTATAGGGGCATACTGAATTCTAAGCTCCCAGGATGCAATTCCTATGGCTTCCACATGCTGTCGGCAGTCTATGTTCAACGTTTCAGGCCTGTAACTTCCAAAACGAATAAGAAATATGAGTTTTAGAACAGGGACACAGTCTTGGAAATTTGTGTTTGGGTGAGCGATGAAGACACACCTGCTAAAATCGGTTTCCTATTGAACATACTTCTTTCCGTAAGAAATATTATAGTTTGATTACATTTTAGGGTATCTGAGGAGTTAATAGAAACGTAGTTTGACTTGTTGAAACAAAGTAGTAGGTTTTCGGATTCCTTTCTCTCCATATTGAACGAGTGGATTACTCAAATCGATGGCGCCAACTAAACAGACTTTTTGGGATATAAGGAAGGATTTTATCTAACAAAACAACACTACATATTATAGCTGGGACGATTTGGTTGACAAACCAGAGGAAGATTTTCAAAAAGTAAGTGAATATTTAATTGCCATTTGTGAATTTATGAAACCCGTGTTGGTGGAAAAATATTTTAATATGGGGCGCCGTCCTCGAAACAGTCGCATGGCATGTTTTCTCTGTAATGGCTACTGTAAAAAGGACAGTGCAGTTAGATTAACAAGAATTTAAGCTTTCAACCGATATAAGACACTTGCATGTCCCTAAATGTTTAATATCCATAATGTTTATGATTATTTATTTGAATTGCGCGCCCTCCAGTTTCAACGAAGTTGTCCCGCCAGCGGGACGCCGAGCCCAAACAGGATAGCAACATAGGAAAAGGCGCCAATTCTACGACGCACTGAAGATTGTTCCAGAACCGCAGACAGCGACCGTATCCAACCCTGCAGAAAGCGCATGTTATAAAATAATATTTGATTTATTAGTGTTGCACCATTATTTTTACATAATATAACCATATACAATTTCAGTATCACATTTTAGAGTGATGGACTGTACCATCCCTATGGCCTCCATAACAGAATCAGGTACGAATCAGATGTGTCTTTGTACACCATGAAGTCAAATGTCTACCGTTTGCTGATGATCTGGTGCTTCTGTCCCCAACCAAGGAGGGCCTACAGCAGCACCTAAGATCTTCTGCACAGATTCTGTCAGAACTGGGCCCTGACAGTAAATCTCAGTAAGCCAAAAATAATGGTGTTCCAAAAAAGCTCCAGTTGTCAGGACCACAAATACAAATTCCACCTAGACTCTGTTTCCCAAGAGCACTCAAAAAACTATACCCACCTCGGTCTAAACATCAGCACGACAGTTAACTTCCACAAAGCTGTGAACGATCTGAGAGGGCCTTCTACGCAATCAAAAGAAAAATAACATTTTACATCCCAATTAAGATCTGTCAAAAAATACTTGAGTCAGTTATAGAACCCATTGCTGACGTCCGGGGTCCACTTACCAACTAGGAATTCACAAAATGAGACAAACACCAAATTGAGACAGCATGAGGAAATCTGCAAAAACATCCTTGTGTACAACGTAAATAATAATGCATGCAGAGGAAAATTAGGAGGATTCCCACTAATGATCAAAATCCAGAGAAAAAGCAATTAAATTCTACAAGCATCTAAAAGGAAGCGATTCTCCAACCTTCAATAACAAAGCCATCACTTACAGAGAGATGGACCTAGAGAAGAGTCCCTTTAGCCCGCTGGTACGGGAACTCTGTTCATTAACACTAACAGACCCCACAAAGCCCCAGGACAGCAACACAATTAGAACCAACCAAATCATGAGAAAACAAAAAAGTAAACAAAAAACTTGACACATTGGAAAGAATTAACAAAACATGCTATTTGGCCCTAAACAGAGAGTACACAGTAGCAGAATACCTGATCACTGTGACTGACCCAAACGTTGAAAAGCTTTGACTATGTACAGACTCAGTGAGCATGGCCTTGCTATTGAAAGAGGCTGCCATAGGCAGATCCGGCTCTCAAGAGAAGACAGGCTATATGGCCACTGCCCACAAAACAAGGTGGAAACCGAACCGCAGTTTCCAACCACCTGCCAAATGTATGACTATAATAGACACACATATTTCCCTCAGATTACACACACTCACAAAGAATCACATTTTGATCAACTCCCATATCTATTAGGTGAAATACCACAGTGTGCCACCTCAGCAGCAAGATGGTATGACCTGTGCCACAAGAAACCAGTGGAGCACAAACACCATTTTAAATAAAACTACATTTATCTGTTTATTCATTCTCTTTCATACTTAAACTACAGATTCAGTCACCTTGACTTTTTCCACATTTTGTTATGATATAGCCTTATTCGAAAAATGTATTAAATAGTTTTTTCCCCCTCATCAATCTACAGTCGTGGCCAAAAGTTTTGAAAATGACACAAATATTAATTTTCAAAGTCAGCTGCCTCAGTTTGTATGATGGCAATTTGCATATACTCCAGAATCTTATAAAGCGTGATCAGATGAATTGCAATTAATTGCAAAGTCCCTCTTTGCCATGCAAATGAACTGAATCCCCCAAAAACATTTCCATTACATTTCAGCCCTGCCACAAAAGGACCAGCTGACATCATGTCACGCCAGGACGGCGGAGTCAATCACCACCTTCCGGAGACACCTGAAACCCCACCTCTTTAAGGAATACCTAGGATAGGATAAAGTAATCCCTCTCACCCCCCCTCCCCCTGAAAAGATTTAGATGCACTACTGTTCCACTGGAGGTCATAAGGTGAATGCACCAATTTGTAAGTCGCTCTGGATAAGAGCGTCTGCTAAATGACTTAAATGTAATGTAAATGTAATGTCAGTGATTCTCTCGTTAACACAGGTGTGAGTGTTGACGAGGACAAGGCTGGAGATCACTCGGTCATGCTGATTGAGTTTGAATACGAGACTGGAAGCTTCAAAAGGAGGGTGGTGCTTGGAATCATTGTTCTTCCTCTGTCAACCATGGTTACCTGCAAGGAAACACATGCCGTCATCATTGCTTTGCACAAAAAGGGCTTCACAGGCAAGGATATTGCTGCCAGTAAGATTGCACCTAAATCAACCATTTGTTGGATCATCAAGAACTTCAAGGACAGCGGTTCAATTGTTGTGAAGAAGGCTTCAGGGCGCCCAAGAAAGTCCAGCAAGCACCAGGACGTCTCCTAAAGTTGATTCAGCTGCGGGATCGGGCACCACCAGTACAGAGCTTTCTCAAAAATGAGAGTGGGCAGGTGTGAGTGCATCTGCACGCACAGTGAGGCGAAGACTTTTGGAAGATGGCCTGGTGTCAAGAAGGGCAGCAAAGAAGCCACTTCTCTCCAGGAAAAACATCAGGGACAGACTGATATTCTGCAAAAGGTACAGGGATTGGACTGCTGAGGACTGGGGTAATGTCCTGGGAAAAAATCTTGTCCGGAGAAGACAATGTGAGCGCTATCATCAGTCATGTGTCATGCCAACAGTAAAGCATCCTGAGACTATTCATGGGTGGGGTTGCTTCTCAGCCGAAGGGAATGGGCTCAAACACAATTTTGCCTAAGAACACAGTATATGAATAAAGAATGGTACCAACACATC
This sequence comes from Oncorhynchus nerka, assembly GCF_034236695.1. Lineage (NCBI taxonomy): Eukaryota > Metazoa > Chordata > Actinopteri > Salmoniformes > Salmonidae > Oncorhynchus > Oncorhynchus nerka. Next base: position 21,775,058 of record NC_088407.1, read on the forward strand.
CCCGAGAGCAACTTCTCCCAACCATCCAGGAATAGTTTGGTGACGAACAAGGCCTTTTCCAGCATGATGGAGCACCTTGCCATAAGGCAAAAGTGATAACTAAGTAGCTCGGGGAACAAAACATCAATATTTTGGGTCCATGGCCAGGAAACTCCCCAGACCTTAATCCCATTGAGAACTTGTGGTCAATCCTCAAGAGGCGGGTGGACAAACAAAAACCCACAAACTCTGACAAGCTCCAAGCATTGATTATGCAAAAATGGGCTGCCATCAGTCAGGATGTGGCCCAGAAATTAAATGCCAGGGCGGATTGCAGAGGTCTTGAGAAAGAAGGGTCAACACTGCAAATATTGACTCTTTGCATCAACTTCATGTAATTGTCAATAAAAGCCTGACACTTATGAAATGCTTGTAATTATACTTCAGTATTCCATAGTAACATCTGACAAAAATATCGAAAGACACTGAAGCAGCAAACTTTGTGGAAATTAATATTTGTGTCATTCTCAAAACTTTTGGCCACGACTGTACACACAATACCCCATAATAACAAAGCAAAAACAGGTTTTACATTTTTTTGCTAATTTATTTAAAATAATACGGAAAAATCAAATTCACATAAGTATTCAGACCCTTTACTCAGTACTTTGTTGAAGCACCTTTGGCAGTGATTACAGCATTGAGTCTTCTTGGGTATGATGCTTCAAGCTTGTCACATCTGTATTTGGGGAGTTTCTCCCATTCTTCTCTGCAGATCCTCTCAAGCTTTGTCAGGTTGGCTGGGAAACATTGCTGCACAGCTATTTCCAGGTCTCTCCAGAGATGTTCGATCGGGTTCAAGTCCGGGCTCTGGCTGGGCCACTGAAGGACATTCAGAGACTTGTCCCGAAGCCACTCCTGCATCATCTTGGCTGTGTGCTTAGCGTTATTGTCCTGTAGAAAGGTGAACCTTTGCCTCAGTCTGAGGTCCCGAGCACTCTGGAGCAGGTTTTCATCAAGGATATCTCTGTACTTTGCTCCATTCATCTTTGCCTCGATCCTGACTAGTCCCCCAGTCCCTGCCCCTGAAAAACACCCCCACAGCATGATGCTGCCAACATCATGCTTCACCGTAGGGATGGTGCCAGGTTTCCTAAAAGATGTAACGCTTGGCATTCAGGACAAAGAGTTTAATCTGGAGTTTCATAAGACCAGAGAATCTTGTTTCTAATGGTCTGAGAGTCTTTAGGTGCCTTTTGGCAAACTCCAAGCAGGCTGTCATGTGCCTTTTACAGAAGAGTGGCTTCCGTCTGGCCACTAACATAAAGGCCTGACTGGTGGAGTGCTGCAGAGATGGTTGTCCTTCTGGAAGGTTATCCCATCTCCACAGAGGAACTCTAGAGCTCTGTTAGAGTGACCATCGGATTCTTGGTCACCTCCCTGACCAAGGCTCTTCTCCCGCTCAGTTTGGCCGGGCGGCCAGCTCCAGGAAGAGACTTGGTGGTTCCAAACTTCTTCCAATTTAGAATTATGGAGGCCACTGTGTTCTTGAGGACCTTCAACGATGCAGCTTTTTTTTGAGCACCCTTCCCCAGATCTGGATGATCAATGGAAACAGGATGCTCCTGAGCTCAAATTTGAGTCTTATAGCAAGGGGTCTGAATACTTATGTAAATAAGGAATCTGTTTTTTAGTTTGAATACATTTGCAAAAAATTCTAAAAACCTGTTTTCACTTTGCCATTATGGGGTATCGTGTGTAGATTGATGAGGATTTGTTTTTGTTATTCAATTTTAGAATAATGTAACAAATTGTGGCAAAAGTAATGGTGTCTGAACACTTTCCGAAGGCACTGTATTTGCACATTGTTACAACACTGTACATAGCCAATAATAACACTGTACATAACATTTGAAATGTCTCTATTCTTTTGAAACTTTTGTGAGTAATGTTTACTATTCATTTCTGATTGTATATTTCCCTTGTTTATTTCCCTTTTGTTTATTGTCTATTTCACTTGCTGTGGAAATGTAAACATATGTTTCCCATGCCAATAAAGCCCTTTGAATGTAATTGAATTGATAGAGAGAGAGAGTATAGTATCATCAGTAATACTTTACTATGAGGGTAGGCAGAGGGCATGGTGGTCCAAACCTTTAAACAAACTGCTGCTACGCCCATGTAATAGCTACTGTCTACCATGCTCTACCTGGGAGGGCGGACGTTCACACACGCAAAAGTGCCAACATACATACAGCTGGCCAGCCGCGCGTGTAGCCACACTCACAGAAAAACACACATACGCACACAGAGAGAACCACCACCAAAGTTGAAGTTTCCTCGGAGTATGCCAGTTCTACAGTAGCTCCGTCCTAAGCCACGACGGACCGACGAGAGGCCTTGTTGTTTTTTCTCCTCTCATCTCTTCTCCTCTCATCTATTCTTCTCCTCTCTTCTCTACAGTGTAATTTGCTATCTGGCCGAGTCTTCTAATCAGCTGTTCTCTCAGTGACCACAGCGTAATGGTCGTTTTCCTGTGGTTATCCCAAACAACTACCTCTATCTCTGTCTCTGTCTCCCTCTCTCGTTGCAAACGCCATCACTCCCCAGACACACTGTCATTTACAAATTCCTCCTTCTCGAGGCCCTGTTTTGACCGTGTGAGGAGACGAATGAGCAAAAAGCTTGAGCAGTTTCCTGAATGGCGATCAAAGCACCCTATCTCAGAATTGGATAGTTTTCCTCATGTAAAAATGTGGAGATTGTTACCTACTATATAGGTTTTGACAGCTGATCGAAGCCAAATGGAATGGGAGAAGATTCTGTACTCAGTAGTGAGCGCCATTCCACTCAACCATTCCTCCTACAATGGATTTACAGAGACTTAAAGACATCTTTGATCAAGGGAGCAAATTAAATATGGACAAACATAAAATTCCTAAAACAGTCACACACAGAGATTATAGATACAGTGCCTTCAGCAAGTATTCACACCCCTAGACTTTTTCCACATTTTGTTGTGTTACAAGGTGGGATTAAAATTGATTTAATTGTCCTTTTTTTGTCAACAATAAACACAAAATACTCTGTAATGACAAAGTGGAAGATCATTTTCTTAAATGTTATAATTTATAAAAAATAAAACATTAACATAGCTTGATTAGATGAGTATTCAACCACCTGAGTCAATACATGCTAGCATCACCTTTGACAGTATTTACAGCTGAGTCTATCTGGGAAAGTCTTTGCAGACCTGGATTGTACAATATTGTCACATAAAAAAAAAATGTATTCTTCAAGCTCTGTCAAGTTGGTTGTTGATCATTAATAGACAGCCATTTTCAATTCTTGCCATAGATTTTCAAGCTGATTTAAGTCAAAACTGTAACTAGGCTACTCAGGTACATTCAATGTCGTCTTGGTAAGCAACTCTAGTATATATTTGGCCTTGTGTTTCAGGTTAATGTCCTGCTGAAAGGTGAATTTGTCTCCCAGTGTCTGTTGAAAAGCAGACTGAACCTGGTTTCGCCTGAGATTTTGCCTGTGCTTAGCTGTATTCCATTTCTTTTCATCCCCAAAAAACTCCCTAGTCCTTGCCGATGACAAGCATACCCATAACTTGATGCAGCCACCGCCATGCTTGAAAATATGAATAGTGGTACTCAGTGTTGTGTTGGATTTGCCCCAAACATAACACTTTTGTATTCAAAACATAAAGTGAATTTCTTTGCCACATTTTTTTGCAGGTTTACTTTAGTGCCTTATTGCAAACAGGATTCATGTTTTGGAACATTTTCTATTCTGTACATGCGTCCTTCTTTTCACTCTGTCATTTAAGTTAATATTGTGGACTGACTACAATGTTGTTGATCCATCCTCTGTATTCTCCTATCACAGCCATTAAACTGTTTTAACTTAAGGTATAGGGGGCAGCATTTTCACTTTTGGATAAATAGCGTGCCCAATTTCAACTTCCTGCTACTCATGCCAAGAATATAAGATGTGCATATTATTAGTAGATTTGGATAGAAAACACTGAAGTTTCTAAAACTGTTTGAATCATGTACTTATGTAGCAGGCAAAACCCTGAGGACTAACCGTTCAGAAGTTGTTGTTTTTTTAGGTCTCTGTCTGTTCACTGGGTTCTCATTGGGAAACGATATTTCTTAGGAACTTGTTTTCAGTTCCTACCGCTTCCACTGGATGTCACCAGTCTTTGGAATTTGGTTGAGGTTAACCATTTGTGCAATGAAGAAGTACGGCCATCTAGGAACTGCATAACACTGTTGAGAGTTGCGCAAGACTTGAAAAGTAGCTTGGTTTGTTGTCTTCCTGTATTGAACACAGATAGACCTGTCTTCAATTTGATCGATTATTAACGTTTTAAAATACCTAAAGTTGTATTACAAAAGTAGTTTGAAATGTTTTGGCAAAGTTTACAAGCAACTTTTGAAATATTTTGTAGTGACGTTGCGCAATTTAGAAGCGTTTTTTTTCTGGATCAAACGCGCCAAATAAATGGACATTTTGTATATATGGACGGAATTAATCGAACAAAAGGACCAATTATGATGTTTATGGGACATATTGGAGTGCCAACAAAAGAAGCTAGTCAAAGGTAAGGCCTGTTTTATATTTTATTTCTGCGTTTTGTGTAGCGCCTGCAGGGTTGAAATATGCTACCCTCTTTGTTTACTGTTGTGTACGAGTGTAGCTACGAGTGTAGCTTTAATTTAGTATCTTACATGTATGATTTAATGAAAGTTAGATTTTTATATAAATGTATTTGAATTTGCCGCGCTGCATTTTCCCTGGCTTTTGGCCAAGTGGGACGCAAGCGTCCCCTATACCAAAGAAGTTAGTCACCATTGGCCTCATGGTCAAATCGGTTTCCTTCCTCTCCGGCTACTGAGTTAGGAAGGACGCCTGCATCTTTGTAGTGACTGGGTGTATTGAGACATCATCTTAAAAGTGGAATTAATAACTTAACCATGCTCAAAGGGATATTCAATGTCTGCTTTTTTTTGTCATTCAAAAATCATGTTAAACACGATTATTGCACACAGAATGAGTCCATGCAACTTATGTGACTTGTTAAGCACATTTTTACTCCTGAACTTATTTAGGCTTGCCATAACAAAGGGGTTGAATACTTGACTGAATACATTTCAGCTTTAATATTGAAATAATTTGTTAACATTTCAAAAAATATAATTCAACTTTGACATTATTGGGTATTGTGTGTAGACCAGTGACACAAAATCTTGTTTTAATATATTGTGGTATCCCAGGAGGTCTACCCCGGGGGATGGTAATAGAGGGGAGGTACGTGAGGCGATGTTGGCTCCCTCTGCTGGGAATACGGGAGCTGGGCACCCCGACACGGACAGCTTTAAGTGGAGGTAATTAGAGGAAAGTGCAAACCAGCCGTGGAGGCAAATAAAAGGAGCACGGTGGCACACCGCGACAGAGAACGGGGAGAGGGACCGAGCCAAACCTAAGTGATTTTCTTTGTTATGCTTATTTTCTGTCTTAGTAAAGTTGCTTTTTGCTGACTAAAACCTCCCAGTCTCTGTGTCCATCTCTGCCCGCTCAACCCAACACCCCACAGTTTACAACATATGGTGGAGAATGCGGGTATCTCAGTAGCTTTGGGTGCCATGGGGTCGAGCGTACGGAGATTACCATGGAGGAGCTGGTGGCTCAGTTCATCCTCAGCCAGCAGAAGCAACAGGCTCTCCAGGAGCAAGCGCTGGAGGAGCAGCACCAACAAAACCGCAGACTGGTAGCGGAGGTAGCCCAGTTGAAGGTTGGGAGGGCTCAGGAGTCTGGCCTGAATCAGTTCCTGGTTCCGTTAAGGGAGGAAGATGACGTGGAGTCATATTTGTGCACCTTCGAGAGGACGGCACAGCGGGAAGGATGGCCCCAGCCCAAGTGGCCCAGCCTGTTGGCACCCTACCTCTCTGGGAAGGCCCAGAAGGCCTACTTTGATTTGAACACTGACCAGGCCGCAAATTATGAGGGACTCAAACGGGAGATATTGAGCCGTTATGGGTTCAATCTCGCACACCGTGCACAACTGGTCCACGGCTGGGCCTTTGACCCCACCCTTTCCCCCTGTGCTCAGATGAGCGACCTGGTGCGCCTGACCAATGGCTGTCTACTGACTAAAATACCGTCCCTCCAGATGCTCAACAAGCTCGTCCTGGATAAATACCTTCAGAACCTGCCATAAGAGATGACGAAGACGGTGAGCATGCAGAACCCCCAGAGCCTGGAGGAATTGCTGACCACGGTGGAAATTCACCAGAACACCCAGGACCAGCTGAGAGGCCCGAGCGGAGAGGAGACGCGGTGAGGGGGGCGGTGAGCTGGGGCACCCCCAGCTCTGGGGTAACCCGGATGGTGAGTTACGTCACCTCCTGTTGGGCGCACACAGAGACAGCCACTCCGATTGTTCCTGTACGAATCGATGGCATCGACACCAGCACTCTGCTCGACTCCGGCAGCATGGTGACCCTGGCCCACCCGCAGTGGCTCACATGAGAGGGGAAGGAGAAACCGGGGGACGAGGAGGTGACGGTGTCCTGTGTACACAGGGACATGAAGAGGTACCCAACGGTGCCAGTGAGGATAACCACCCCAAGGGGGGAGTGCCAGATGCGCATGGGAGCTGTCCCTAACCTACCTGTGTCCATTCTCCTCGGTCAAGACTGCCCTCTCTTCCAGAACCTGTGGAGGAGGGACCTGGGGAGGCGAGCACGGGTGGTGTGAAAATAGGAAAAAGGACGGTGGCCTGTGCAACCCAACCCCCGCCACGAGAGGTGTCCACTGGGGCCAAGTCGGACCCAGAGGACGGAGACGACCCCACTCCGGCAAGCGAGCCACTGTGCGACGAAGATCTCAGGCTACCCTTTATGGAGGTGGAGGCCCTAGACGGACCTCCCGACACTAGAATCCTCACGGGTCAGTTTGGGACGGCCCAGTTAGAAGACCCCAATCTCCAGAACGCTAGGGGCCAGGTGATTGCGGTGGATGGCGTACTGTTACCTGGGATAAGTGATTGGCGCTACCCCCATTTCGCAATCAAGCATAATTTATTGTATCAGGTAGTAAAGCATAATGGGGAGACAAGACTTGTTACTCATACCCAGCCAGTATGTTAGGACTGTGTTGCAGCTTGCCCTCACCCACCTGCTTGGGGCACACCTGGGGATGGAGAAAACCAGGGAGCGGATTGGGAACAAGTTCCACTGGCCCGGAGTCAAGCGCGCCGTGCAGGACTACTGCTGTAGTTGCCTGGTGTGCCAGATCACAGCTCCGAGGATGCATTATCGAAACCCTTTGGTTTCCTTTCCCATTATAGGAGTGCCATTCAAGCGGGTGGAAATGGATCTGGTGGGTCTGTTGGTGAAGACCATGAGGGGACACCAATACATCCTGGTTATCGTGGATTACGCCACGCGGTATCCTGAGGCAATCCCGCTATGCACGGCGGCAGCAAAAGGTATCGCACGGGGGCTCTTCCATTTATTTAGCCGGGTGGGTATTCCGCAGGAAATCCTGACGGACCAGGGCACCGCGTTCATGTCTCGGGTGATGAAAGATGTCTGCAATCTGTTACAAATAAAACAGGTGAGTACCAGTGTGTACCATCCAGCCCACGACAGGCTGGTGGAACGCTTCAACAAAACTCCAAAACAGATGCCTAGAAGGTCGCTGAGAGAGAAGGGAGGAACTGGGACTAGCTGCTGCCCCACCGAATGTTTTCAGTGCGCGACGTACCCCAAGCATCCACGGGGTTCTCCCCCTTTGAGCTCCTGTATGGTCATCGGCCCCTCGGGCTGCTGGACCTAGCCAAGGAGGTCTGGGAAGAGCAGCCGACCCCCCATCGCAGCATAGTAGAACATGTGGAGAAGATGAGGGAGAGGATGATGGCGATTTGGCCAGTGGTGAGAGAGCACATGGCCCAGGCGCAATATGCCCAGGAGCGTGTCTACAACCGGGGGGCCCAACCACGAGAATTCCAACCAGGTGAGAAAGTCTTGATGCTGATCCCTACAACAGAGAGTAAATTCCTGGCTACATGGCATGGGCCCTACGACATCGTTGAGCGGGTTGGCGACGTCAAATATAAGGTCCACCAACCGGGGCGGAGAAAACCCCTCCAGCTTTACTATGTGAATTTACTGAAGAAATGGCACGCACGCTGTGCGTAACATGGACCCGGCCACAGCAGGGCCCGCCCTCGGTTGAAGTTGCAATGGGGGAAGACCTCAGCCCGACCCAGCGGAATACGGCCGTGTTCCCCGAGGTGCCGGGGCGTACGGATCTCGTGGAACAGCATATCCACACCCGTACAGGAGAAAAAGTGCGTAAACGGCCATACCAGATACCGGAAACCCAGAGGGTGGCGGTCCAGCGGGAAGTGGCGACAATGCTAGAAATGTGGGTACTGGAGGAGTCACACAGTGAGTGTTCTAGCCCCGTAGTGCTGGTTCCGAAACCGTCCGCTTCTGTAATGACTTCCGGAGCCTGATCATGGTCAGTAAGTTCGATGCCTACCCCATGCCCCGTGTGGACGAACTGAACGACCGCTTGGGGATGGTGAGATACGTCAGCACCTTGGACCTGACGAAGGGGTACTGGCAGGTGCCACTGGCAGTGGGGGGCTATACCACTACCGGGTTCTGCCTTTCGGGCTCCACAGGGCACCAGCGACCTTTCAGCGACTCATGGACCGCGTCCTGCGGCCGCACAGTGAGTACGCCGCTGCTTATCTGGACGACATAATTGTGCACAGTGACAGTTGGGAGTCGCATCTTTGTAGGTTACAGGCCGTGGTGGATGCGCTAAGTGGTGCAGGACTGACCGCGAACCACCTCAAGTGCAAGCTGGGCTATGCCGAGGTGGAGTACCTGGGCTATCAGATCGGGAGGGGAAATGTGAAACCCCAAGAAAAAAAACGTTGCCATTAGGGGATGGCAGGTCCCCCGAACCAAGAGGCAGGTGAAGTCATTCCTGAAGTTTAGCAGGGTACTACTAATTTTGCCACAATAGCTTCTCCCCACAGACTTAAAGGCACAACTACCCCAAATGGTGCGATGAACGGAGGTCTACACCGGGGGATGGTAATAGAGGGGAGGTACGTGAGGCGACGTTGGCTCCCTCTGCTGGGAATACGAGAGCTGGGCACCGCGACACGGACAGCTCTAAGTGGAGGTAATTAGAGGAAAGTGCCAACCATCCGTGGAGGCCAAATAAAAGGAGCACGGTGGCACACCGCGAGAGAGAACGAGGAGAGACCAACACCAAGCCACAGTAGAGAAGGACCGAGCCAAACCTAAGTGATTTTCTTTGTTATGTTTATTTTCTGTCTTAATAAAGTTGTTTTTGCGGACTAAAACCTCCCCGTCTCTGTGTCAATCTCTGCCCGCTCAACCCAACACCCCACGGTTTACCACAATATTTTAAACTCAGGCTGTAGCACAACAAAATCTGGAGAAAGTCAAAGGTTGTGAATACTTTCTGAAGGCACTGTACACTTAGCTTGGTTTGGTTCATTGTGCAAAGCAAGATAAGTATCTGGTATTCGTACTTCAGATCACACACTTTATCTTGAAATTTCAAGCACGTCTCTCATTGAGGTCAATTAATGATTTAGCTCACTTATCTCAGCTCTGAATCAGGCCAACTCAAGGCATTCTAGCCGTATGAATGTGTGACTTTGGTCAGAGCTACAGTATAGCATCCATTGGGTTTATGCTAACATCCTAGCCCTCACTTTTAAAGTGTGGGGCAGTGGAATGATCCTGACACACAGTCTTAGCCTGCCTTGTGTGTCTGTGTATGTGTCTACCTTGCATCTTAGTGTGTGTGTCTGCCTTGTGTGCACCTGCCTGCCATGAGTGTGTAGAAACCAGCTTCTAACACTTTTGAGCAGAGCAGACGTGTTGGTTCGAAAAAAGGAGTTTGTCTGTAATTGAGTTCATGTGGAGGACTTCCCTTTCTTTGGCTGCTGTTGCTGTTTCAGAGGCTACGTCCCAAATTGCACCCTAATCCCTACATAGGGCAATACTTTTGATCGGCGCCGGGTGCCATTTGGCGCACAGAGACGTGTATGTTTTATGTGGTCTTTTCATGAAGAAAACCAAGAGCTGAGAAAGATACATGATCATGGAGGTCAAATCATGTGAATAGGGCTCAACAAACAACATCTAATCTGTTGGAGGTCTTTGGCATATTTTCGCATTGTGGAAGCAGCATTACAGCTAATAATACACTTACCTCAAACACAACACACAACAGCGCATACTTCCCTCTAACTACTGTTCTTTTACTATGGCAGTAATGAGTGGGGTGGGTGGTCTTGGAAACACACACACCTGTGTAGGCCCAGGAATGCAGGAGAGAACCCTCTCAATGTTCTCTGTGGTAACATCCACATCGTCCACTGCCACTAGGTCGTCACCTGAGGAGGAGGAAAAGGAAGTCAATGCATAACAGCAGCATGTTATTAACGTAGATAGCAAAAAACAAGCGTCAATAGTGATATTTCTGCAAACGCACTCTATCGAGTCTGTACTGTAGGCTAAGCAAATGAATGTACAGTTGAAGTCGGGAATTTACATACACTTAGGTTGGAGTCATTGAAACTAATATTAAACCACGCCACAAATTTCTTGTTAACAAACTATATTTTTGGCAAGTCGGTTAAGACATCTATTTTGTGTATGACACAAGTAATTTTTCCCACAACTGTTTACGGACAGATTATTTCACTTGTAATTCACTGTATCACAATTCCAGTGGGTCAGAAGTTTACATACACTAAGTTGACTGTGCCTTTAAACAGCTTGGAAAATTCCAGAAAATTATGCCATGGCTTTAGAAGCTTCTAATAGGCTAATTGACATCATTTGAGTCAATTGGAGGTGTACCTGTGGATGTATTTCAAGGCCTAACTTCAAACTCAGTGCCTCTTTGCATGATATCATGGGAAAAATAAAAGAAATCAGCCAAGACCTCAGGAAACAAATTGTAGACCTCCACAAGTCTGGTTCATCCTTGGGAGCAATTTCCAAATGCCTGAAGGTACCACGTTCATCTGTACAAACAACAGTACGCAAGTATAAATACCATGGTAACACACTGCCGTCATCCCACTCAGGAAGGAGACACGTTCTGTCTCCTAGAGGTGACGTACTTTGGTGAGAAAAGTCCAAATCTATCCCAGAACAACACCAAAGGACCTTGTGAAGATTCTGGAGGAAACAGGTACAAAAGTATCTACAGTAAAAAGAGTCCTATATCGACATAACCTGAAAGGCCACTCAGCAAGGAAGAAGCCACTGCTCCAAAACTACCATAAAAAAAGCCTGACTGCCAGGTTCGCAACTGCAAAAAAAGCCAGGTTTGCAACTGCACATGGGGACAAAGATCGTACTTTTTGGAGAAATGTCCTCTGGTCTGATGAAACAAAAATAGAACTGTTTGGTCATAATGACCATCGTTATGTTTGGAGGAATAAAGGGGGAGGATTGCAAGCTGAAGAACAACATCCCAACCGTGAAGCATGGGGTGTGGCAGCATCATGTTGTGGGGGTGCTTTGCTGGAGGAGGGACTGGTGCACTTCACAAAATAGATGACTTCATGAGAAAGGAAAATTATGTGGATATATTGAAGCAACTTCTCAAGACATCAGTCAGGAAGTTAACGCTTGGTCACAAATGGGTCTTCAAAATGGACAATGACCCCAAGCATACTTCCCAAGTTGTGGAAAAATGGCTTAAGGACAAGAAAGTGGCCAGAGTGGCCATCACAAAGCCCTGACCTCAATCCTATACAAAATGTGTGGGCAGAACAGAAAAAACGTGTGCGGGCAAGGAGGCCTACAAACCTGACTCAGTTACACCAGCTCTGTCAGGAGGAATGGGCCAAAATTCACCCAACTTATTGTTGGAAGCTTGTGGAAGGCTACCCGAAACATTTGATCCAAGTTAACCTCTTGAGTGTAGGGGGCAGTATTTTGATGTTTGGATGAAAAACGTACCCAAGTGAAACTGCCTATTTCTCAGGCCCAGAATCTAGAATATGCATATAATTGTCAGATTAGGATATAAAACACTCTAAAGTTTCCAAAACTGTCAAAAATATTGTCTGTGAGTATAAGAGAACTGATATTGCATGTGAAAACCTGAGGAAAATCCAACCAGGAAGTGCTGTTTTTCCTCAAACCTCTCTGTTCCATTGCATGCCTTCCCTCCATTTAAAGGGATATCAACCAGATTCCTTTTCCAATGGCTTCCACGTGGTGTGAACAGTCTTTAGACATAGGTTCAGGCTTTTATTCTGAAAAATGAGCGAGAACGATCACATCGCGTCACTGGATGGCTAGGTGCCAGCAGAGTTTTGCACGCCTGAGCAGCTTGGAGCAGACATTTTCTCTCTTACTCCTATAGAAAAAGTTACGGATACTATTTGGAATTTTCGTAACTGGGAGTCTCGTGAGTGCAAACATCCGAAGATCATCAAAGGTAAGCGATTCATTTTATTGCTTTTCTGACTTTCGTGACCAATCTACATTGCTGCTAGCTGTTTGTAATGTTTTGTCTGCTGAGAGAGATGTCCTAACATAAACGCTTGGATAGCTTTCACCGAAAAGCTTTTTTGAAATCTGACATGCCAGGTGGATTAACAACCAGCTAAACTGTGTTTTGCTATATTGCACTTGTGATTTCATGAAAATTAAATATTTTTAGTCATTTAATTTGAATTTGGCGCTCTGCAATTCAGTGGATGTTGACGAAAATTATCCCACTAACGGGATGGGTGCGCCAAGAAGTTAAACAATTTAAACGCAATGCTAACAAATAATAATTGAGTGTATGTAAACTTCTGACCCACTGGGAATGTGATGAAAGAAAGAAATGCTGAATTTTTTTTTCTTCTCTGTTCTATTATTCTGACATTTAACATTCTTAAAATAAAGTGGTGATCCTAAATGACCAAAGACAGGGAATTTTTACTAGGAATTTGTCAAAACTGAGTTTAAATGTATTTGGCTAAGGTGTAAACTTTCCGACTTCAACTGTATGTATGCGTGTATCTTTTCGACCCTGTTTTTAATGAGCTGCACTGTTTTTAATGAGCTGCAAGTCGAATTCCTAACAACTTTGGTTGGTACGGCAAAAAGGTATTGTGTCATCTGTTTTCCAAATAGTATGGTTTTAGTGGAGGAGCACAGTCTGGAGATATAGTCCACGGATATAAAAAGAGCCAAACGTGCTGTTTCGTTTTGTATATCAAGGAGTTTCACCTGCCCCTGTGCAGACCTCTATCCATTCTTATCTCCTTAACAAAGACTTCACCTCAATTATTTCAGGTATTTAACGAGTCTAGGCTAATTGTTTTAGCATGGAGTGGTAGGCTACATGAAAGGCATGACTTTAAACACTAACTCATGTGGAGTTTCTTTGCATTCCTTGGTCTGCCCAAAGCAACTGTGTCGACGTCAGTCTCCACAAACATAAGAAACAGTTTGCTGTAAAACAACTTTATAAGTACTTAATATCATGTCAATAAAAAATGTCTTGCAGTCTTTCTGGGATTTCTGCCAGTGCACATCCAAAAGTCTGGCAATGTGTATATGACAGGCACATTAGGTGAGTCTGAAATGGCACCCTTATTCCCTTTAAAGAGCACTACTTTTGACCAGGGCGATTATGGTCAAAATCAGTTGGCTATATAGGGAATAGGGTACCATTTCGGACATCCCCACAGTGAGGTTTTGAACACTCACCAATCAGTATCTGTGTACACTTGATGGCGGGGCTGTTGGGCACCAGGCCGTGGACGGTGATCCTCTCCCCTCTCCCCCCGGCAGGGTCTCCCTGGCCCCAGGACGGGCGATGCACCACCCCCAGCAGAGCCTCCAGTAGACCCCCTCTCTCCGGGGGAGGAGGTGAGCAGCTGCCCAGCCGTTTGGGGTTCAGGTAGACACACACCTCTTTCAGATGCTGCTGCTGGACCACCAGCCCCGCCCTCTGCCCCGCCTGGTTTTTCAAGATGGACGTCGGAAGCGATGACGAGTCTTTGGCTCCTCCATCGGGCCCACTCCGCTGGGATGGCCGCCTCTTCCTCCGTAGGATCCTGGCAAGTCTTTTCAGCTTGGGCTCTCCTTTGGTTGGAGTGCCATCAGAACGCTTCCTGCACTCCTCGCTGATGATCTCCGCCTCCTTCTCACTGAAGTGCACGTGATTGGTGGGGAGGCCATTATTGGCGGCGGCCTGAGCTAATGCCGCCTCCTCCTCGCCCTCGCTCAGCTCCAGGTAGAAGAGCTCGCCGTTCTTCTGGACGTCGTCCAGCCATTCTGGCTCTAGGTCGCTGGGAATGAACAGACAAAAAGCATAGACTGAGTGAAACTGTTTGAGAGCAGAGTCAAAAGTGATGGTTTGCCTGCCCAGTAAACCCATCTGATAGGGACTGTCAGGTTAAGAACTACAGTGTAGAGGCGTAAGGCTCACTTGAGGATTAAAAGTGCATATATTCTAATCAATTTAGAGCACATTGGCTTTCATCACAATATGTCAGATTAGCCCTCCTAAACAGGAGTCTTGTATGATGCTATTCAAATGGGTTAGTAACACAATTACACTACAGTGTAACAAGTGAAACTCTGTCAAACAGCCAGAAAGTCTGATAGCCCATCTTGTATTGTGTTCTGGGTCAGTGTAGAACTCCAGTCAAGGAGAGAGCGATGACTGAAAGGCACATTTGTAAGAGGACAACCACCATGTAGGCTACAGGTGTAAAGTTGTATGACATACATTGTTGTTTTAATTTAATAATACTTCAAAACAACTACATTTACAAGACGTTTTATTATCCCCTAATCTTCTCTCTCACTCATTCCCAGGGGAGTGCATTTCTGTTCTAATTTATCGTGTGGCATTTGGGGGGGAAAGAAAACAACACGCCTGGAGAAAGACTAGAAATGGCATTTTTTTGAGACAGGCAGAGACAAGGAAAAGGGAAACCCACATCACCGCCCCGAGAGAGAAAATGCCCTAACTCGGCAAAAAGAAAACCTAAAAAATTCAGCCAGGCATTTTTTTCTGTCGGTCGGTCTCCCTCTAAATGAAGCTGTGCTGCCTCTGTGGTAGACTCTTGGAAAACACATCCATAAATTCACTAAGGATGGTAAATAGCATATAATTATTTATGAAGGTTAAGTTTCCAAATTGGAATACATTTTGAGTTCTATCAAACTTTGATAGAAAAAGAGGAGGAGAGTAGTATACTAGGCCCAGAAGTAGTATACTAGGCCCAGAATAGTGCCACTACACTTATGGTTCCTTTTACTTTTGCCTCATCCATCTCTTCTGTTTCAATACCACGTCTGCGTCCCCAATGGCACCCTATTCACTACATAGTGCACTCCATTTAATCAGGGCACATAGGATTCTAGGGAAAAGGGTGCCATTTGGACGCATTCCATGGCTTACAGTTGAGTTCTACATTAATTGAGTACAGATGACGACCTTCTTTGAAAGGTGACATGGCCAGATAGGATAGCAGAGATAGTTATCTGTTCATACCAGTGCTGCAGTGCAGATAGAGCTCTGGTCCCTTATCCTCAAAACATCTCAGAGTAGGAGTACTAATCTAGGATCAGGTCCCAACCAGTCCATATAGTGTCATTCATGATGATCTAAAAGGCTAAACTGATCCTACATCAGTACTCATACTCTGAGAGGCTCTTTGGATACGGTGAACACAACATTTAAACATAGTTGCCATGGCGCCCTAAAAGCAGCCTAAGCACAGAGCTCCTGTAAATGTGTAGCTACATATTTAGTTATATTTTAGGTGTTTTTAATTATAGAATTTGAATCAGCTCTTTTGTTTTTGATAACATAAGAGTTTTTATTGTATATATACAGTCTCTGCTGTTTTTGAGCCACGGATTTCCATATTGACTGACAGGTTAACACCTTTTGGCTTGGCTAGCTTTTTGTTTGAAAGAGTCGCTTGAAGCCTAAGAAAGAGGACTACAGCAGTGCTAAGGCAGAGGGCACGTAGTGAGGACGACTGGCTACTGTTCTGAACTGTGAGTGGTGATCTTTCTGGCGCCCAGACCTGATGAAGCATCAGCCAAGTGTCTGCTACACAGAGTGGAAGAGAAGTCCAGTAGCTACAAGATCATCAGCAGACTCCATCACCATCATCAACCATGCAGCTTTCAAAGACATGGCCTCTATTGATTGATCTGTCAGGATATATTGCTTGTTTGTTTTTTGCTCTTGAAGCACTTTGAGATTCTATGAAAAGCGCTATAGAAATGTAATAAATTATAAACTTTTAAATTAATCTCATAGAATCCATATACTACACAGACTGTTAGGTGAACATAGCATAGGCCTACCTTGCTTTATTATAAGAATGCATGCCCTGAGCTTAATGAAACAGATGTTGATACTGCAAAGCCATTCACACATTGGTGAAGAATAATAGTAGCCAGTAAGCCACCTCTAGACCACTTTACAGTCAGTGTGCATCCTGCTTCACCTGCCAAGTCGCTTCCAGTGAGCTGCCTCGGTTGTCAAGTTATAAAGTTGAGGTGGCAACTGATGAAGATGACTAGACAGCTGAGGTTGCAAACAAGGACTGCCCCCCCTTCTCCTTCTCCAACGTGAGTAAAACATTTAAACGTCTTAACCCTCGCAAGGGCCCAGACGGCATCCCTAGCCGCGTCCTAAGAGCATGCGCAGACCAGCTGGTTGGTGTATTTACCGACATATTCAATCGCTCCCTATCCCAGTCTGCAGTCCCCACATGCTTCAAGATGGCCACCATTGTTCCTATTGTTGAGATAGCAATGATAACGGAACTAAATGACTACCGCCCCGTAGCACTCACTTCTGTCATCATGAAGTGCTTTGAGAGACTAGTCAAGGATCCTATCACCTCCACCTTACCGGCTACCCTAGACCCACGTCAGTTTGCATACCGCCCCAACAGGTCCACAGACAATGCAATCGCCATCACACTGCACCCTACCCTGTCCCATCTGGACAAGAGTAATACCTATGTAAGAATGCTGTTCTTTGACTATAGCTCAGCATTCAACACCATAGTACCTTCCAAGCTCATCATCAAGCTGGGGGTCCTGGGTTTCAACCCCACCCTGTGCAATTGGGTCCTGGACTTTCTGATGTGCCGCCCCCAGGTGGTGAAGGTAGGAAACAACATCTCCACTTCGCTGATCCTCAACACTGGGGCCCCACAAGGGTGCGTGCTCAGCCCCCTCCTGTACTCCCATGACTGCATGGCCATGCCCACATCCAACTCAATCATCAAGTTTGCAGACGACGCAACAGCAGTGCCTTGATTACCAACAATGACGAGACAGCCTACAGGGAGGAGGTGAGGGCACTCGGAGTGTGGTGTCAGGAAAATAACATCTCACTCAATGTCAACAAAACATTCACCCCTTTAGATTTGTGTGTATTATGTAGTTGTTGGGGAATTGTTAGATTACTTGTAAGATATTACTGCACTGTCGGAACTAGAAGCACAAGCATTTCGCTACACTTGCATTAACATCTGCTAACCATGCGTATGTGACCAATAAAATGTGATACGATTTGTATTTTGCAAACAGTCAGGCAGCCCTTCAATACCATAGCCCTCTCAAAAATAGGGTTTCTTTTTGGAAGCAACAAGCAATAATGTACAGGGTTATCTTACTCGGAGTAGTCGGACTGACTGTAACTTGATGATGTTGATTCACTATCATTCCCGTTGTCATGCAGTTCCTCCCTGTCGTCGCCCTCCCGTCTCGGGTGCTTACACGCAGCTGCATGGGGCTCGAGCGTCCCGCTATAATCTTTAGTAGTCATAATTCCATTCGTTAAATGTGTTCGACAAGATGATACCGGTCATAACTCTAAACTTAAAGCTAATACGTTTGAGCTACTTTCTACTTTGTGAGCATTGGCAGTCTATCGCCATGTTGTCTGCATACGGGCTCTTCAACTATGCCACGTGACGCAAATTGTCTCAGTGTGGTTGGCTGATGTTCACGTTTCCCTGACAACATGGAAGCTTTCCGTCAGCAGGGTAGAAACAGACAATAGGCGTGCAATAAAAAGAGGTTGACTGAATAAATGTTTCAGTGTAACAAAGTTAATAGTAACAAAAATGTAAACTACGGTTAAACTCTTCTTGATTATGCCTAAACTAAGCGAAACATTTGTCTGAAACGCTCTGGAAATATGAGACACTAATGTATCTCAAATGTGCAAAGTATCTAATAAAATCACAAACGCAGCTAAATCAAAAATATTGCGACATTTTAACAAGCTATCTCCCGCTGAATAGATGGGCAAGAGCACCAATTATGTTTAGTTCGCCCCCTCCCCATCCTCACGAACTGCACCAGATCTTTAAATCCCCTTTAAAATCCCATATGGCATTCAGAGTGCTTTGGACTTTGGACAAAGCAACAACAGTCAAACAAAAGTGCAATGAATGCGAGAAGAAACACAAAGAAAGTGCAAATAGTTTACTAGACATTTTCATATAAACTCTCTTCGTCGTTGCCGTAGCATAGCATGTATCAATATACTGACCTGTATAGAAGCACCCTGCGTATGGAATCAAAATCCTCAAAATTATTAGAGAACGACCTGGACGTTCCCCTATCTGTAGCAATATTAAACATCATTTATGTTTCATGTTTTAACGGATAGGGTGAGTTCAGCACAGATCATCAAGGCTTTCCGATAAAACATTTCCATTCCGGACAAAAAGTAATATCTCACGGCTTGGGATGAATAGTGCCGTTTTGGACCAGTCGTCTGCCAGCAGGCGTTTTCTACATTTTTAAATGCAGTTTACATGTTTAAATCCTATGTCTTGGTCCGGTGGTGAATGTAGTATCCTTGCCCTAGTCCGAATGAAAACCTAATGCTGCTGTCGATCCTAATAAAAATTCTAAACTTATCCTCACGTCAATCACTGAGTCAAGGATAAGCAGTTCGCCTGCGGATGCGTTTGAAAACGAAAAGAAAGCCGTCCTGAATACTTCTCCAGACTCCAGTCCGTAAGCGAGCGCAGGGCAACACATGCACGAGTTGAACCGCTTCTGGTCTAGCGGGTGTACTTGGCAGGTGGCGTAAAATGCCGCCTCTTTTGCTCAATAGATCAAATCCAATTGTATTAGTCACATGCGTCGATTACAATCTTACAGTGAAATGCTTACTTACAAGCCCCTAAACAACAAGGCAGTTTAAAAAATACGAATAAGAATAAGAAATTAAAGGAACAAGTCATTAAAGAGCAGCAGTAATATAACAATAGCGTACAGAGCCAATGGAGGTTAGTGGACGTAATTGAGGTAATCACTACATGTAGGTAGAGTTATTAATTTCCTTTGTGAATATGGACTATTTTGATCTAAATTGCTTTTGTTTTATAGAAGAGTACTGAACTGCATGGCCTCTATTGGCACATTTAAAAGTGTCCCATACAATAAGGAGATTTGCTGTACCTATGTTATGTCGAAAAAGTCAGTTATAAGTTCGTCTCTCCAAGTTATATACAAGTTGTCATGACGTAGGATTTGATTACATTTCCAATATCCTCGCCCAAGTGGAAATTCTGTAAGAGTAATATATATGCCAATTATGTGATGATCTGACCCCATTCTGTCCCCTGTCAACCCCTTTTTAAGTTTTGGTGCCAGAGAGAATGACATAAGAAAGTAATCAAGACGACTAGCATGATTAAGCCTCCGCCATGTATCTCTCACTAGGTCAGGGTATTTAAGTCTCCCATATATCCACTAAATCGATTATATCCAAGACATTCATGATTTCCTTAGTGCCCGAGGGTGATAGTTTGTAGTGTTATTTCCTTTACGAGTCTAGTGTTGCTTGTAGAGTTGATAAATTCTTATATATATTTTCAAAGAACCTTGGATCATCATTATTTGGACCATATAGGTTAATAAGCCATATCTGTTTATTGCCCAATAACATATTTAAAATAATCCATCTACCTTGCTGATCTATTCAGCCAATTTGCACATTTGGATCAAAATTACTGTTAACTAATATCATCTCCCCTTTTGAAGTTCTTTGCCCATGTTCAAAATATATTTTGCCCCCCCTCCCAGTCCTTTTTCCACAAAACTTCATCTAAAATTGTTGAATGAGTTTCCTGTAAACAATAAATATTATATTCCTTATCTTTTAGCCAGGTAAATACTGATCGTCTTTTCTTATTATCTGCTAAGCCATTACAATTATAACTGTCTGTTCGTATTTCACCACTTCCCATAATGAGACACAAGTTTCAACTCTATTTATCAAAATATATGTTTGTAAACGTATCATCAAAAAGTAACATGATGATTGAGTGTCTATATACTGTAGCTGTACCATGATATTTGCATTGCTACTAAGTAAACCTCCAATTGGTCCCAGCTATTCCACCCGCTAAAAGCCCTCCTCATCCTGAGTTGGGTTGACATCCCAATGCCCAGCAGACCACCCCCGACCCCCCAGATCCCATAGCCACGGAGAGTCCGGGATCCGTCCTTCGAAAAGAGCACATATTCCCCCCACAGAAAAGAAGCAGATCAACCACCCAATGCATGTCATCGGCAAACTTAATGATGTTGTTGGAGTTGTGCCTGGCCGTGCAGTCATGAGTGAACAGGGAGTACAGGAGGGGACTGAGCACTCACTCCTGAGGGGCCCCTGTGTTGAGGATCAGCGTGCCGGACTTGTTGTTACCTACCCTTACCACCTGGGGACAGCCCGTCAGGAAGTCCAGGATCCAGTTGCAGAGGGAGGTGTTTAGTCCCAGGGTTCTTAGCTTATTGATGAGCTTTGATGGCACTATGGTGTTGAACGCTGAGCTGTAGTCAGTGAATAGCATTCTCACATAGGTGTTCCTTTTGTCCAGGTGGGAAAGGGCTGTGTGAAGTGCAATAGAGATGGCATCATCTGTGGATTTGTTAGGGCGGTATGCAAATTGGAGTGCATCTAGGGTTTATGGGATAATGGTGTTGATGTGAGCCATGACCAGCCTTTCAAAGCACTTCAGGGCTACAGACGTGAGTTCTACGGGTCGGTTGTCATTTAGGCATGTTACCTTACTGTTCTTGGGCACAGGGACTATGGAGGTCTACTTAAAACATGTTGATATTACAGACTCGGACAGGGAGAGGTTGAAAATGTCAGTGAAGACACTTGCCAGTTGGTCATCGCATGCTCGCAGTACAGGTCCGGGTAATCCGCCTGGCCCTGCGGCCAAGTGAATGTTGACTGGTTTAAAGGTCTAACTCACATCGGCTGTGAAAAAACATCCAAACGGATGGCACTGTGATAGACTTCATCCAATTTACTGAATAGAGTGTTGGAGGATATTTTGTAAATGACATCGCCAAAGTCAAGGATCGGTAGGATAGTCCGTTTTATGAGGGTATGTTTGGCAGCACGAGTGAAGGATGCTTTCATTTTGAATTGGAGATGCTTAATGTGAGTCTGGAAGGAGAGTTTACAGTCTAACCAGACACATCTCTGTGTAGCTACGAATATACTATACAAGCTTTGTTGTAGGATTTACACCTTATTTGAGTCTCATGTATTTTGTAAAAAAAAATACATTTCTTTGACTTTCTCAAATATACAAGGCTACCCTACTCCTCTGATCATACTTCCTCCATATCCCAAACAACATCATTTTCGGATGACTGCCTTGCCTGGTTCACCAATTACTTTGCAGACAGAGTTCAGTGTGTCAAATCGGAGGGCATGCTGTCCGGTCCTCTGGAAGTCTCTATGGGGGTGCCACAGGGTTCAATCCTCGGGCCGACTCTTTTTTCTGTATATATCAATGATGTTGCTCTTGCTGCGGGCGATTCCCTGATCCACCTCTACGCAGATGACATCATTCTATATACTTCCGGCCTGTCCTTGGACACTCTCTATCTAACCTCCAAACGAGCTTCAATGCCATACAACACTCCTTCCGTGGCCTCCAACTGCTCTTAAACGCTAGTAAAACCAAATGCATGCTTTTCAACCGTTCGCTGCCTGCACCCGCACGCCTGACCAGCATCACCACCCTGGATGGTTCCAACCTTGAATATGTGGACATCTATAAGTACCTAGGTGTCTGGCTAGACTGTAAACTCTCCTTCCAGACTCATATCAAACATCTCCAATCGAAAATCAAATCAAGAGTCGGCTTTCTATTCCGCAACAAAGCCTCCTTCACTCACGCCGCCAAACTTACCCTAGTAAAACTGACTATCCTACCGATCCTCGACTTCGGCGATGTCATCTACAAAATTGCTTCCAACACTCTACTCAGCAAACTGGATGCAGTTTATCACAGTGCCATCCGTTTTGTCACTAAAGCACCTTATACCACCCACCACTGCGACTTGTACGCTCTGGTCGGCTGGCCTCGCTACATATTCGTCGCCAGACCCACTGGCTCAGGTCATCTACAAGTCCATGCTAGGTAAAGCTCCGCCTTATCTCAGTTCAGTGGTCACGATGGCAACACCCATCCGTGGCATGCGCTCCAGCAGGTGTATCTCACTGATCATCCCTAAAGCCAACACCTCATTTGGCCGCCTTTCGTTCCAGTTCTCTGCTGCCTGTGACTGGAACAATTGCAAAATCGCTGAAGTTGGAGACTTTCATCTCCCTCACCAACTTCAAACATCTGCTATCTGAGCAGCTAACCGATCGCTGCAGCTGTACATAGTCTATCGGCAAATAGCCCACCCATTTTTACCTACCTCATCCCCATACTGTTTTTATTTATTTACTTTTCTGCTCTTTTGCACACCAATATCTCTACCTGTACATGACCATCTGATCATTTATCACTCCAGTGTTAATCTGAAAATTGTAATTATTCGCCTACCTCATGCCTTTTGCACACAATGTATATAGACTCCCCTTTTTTTCTTCCTTTTGTGTTATTGACTTGTTAATTGTTTACTCCATGTGTAACTCTGTGTTGTCTGCTCCACTGCTATGCTTTATCTTGGCCAGGTCGCAGTTGCAAATGAGAACTTGTTCTCAACTAGCCTACCTGGTTAAATAAAGGTGAAAAAAAATGAAAAAAGAGAAGACATAGAACGTCATCAAAAGCAGTGATCAGAAGAATTAACTCTTCAACCTCTGCCCGCTTGGCGCTCAGAAAAGAGTATCAAATCTCGTCATCGTGGATAGCGAGACCATTCAATTTATAAACACAATTTCCAAGTACAAAACTATAGAAAAAGATCCCTGAAAATATAGTATTACTGTATAATCCCTTTTGCACCAGGTCTTGTACCACGACCATACTCTTTTCAGTCATGGTGACAACACCAAATCTGAGCAGTACACATAGAGTAAGACACTGAAAAAAACGTTTTGTTATTTTTCCTCCGAAAAAACATCAAAATTACTCACTACATTAAGGATAAAAGTCAAATTTTTCAAATAACCACAACGCTATCTGGTAGCACGCACAATACGTTCAATGGTTACTGAGCACTGTTGACAATGCTGGTAGTCAGTATGGTAGTTAGGTCCTTGTTGGGAGTGAAGCAAAATGTGGCTCGGATGGCTCAGTCATAAGGTTGCTGCATACTTCAAAATGAATATCCTTATCCAATAGTACTTTTTCATAAAGAGATGAGGAAATTACATTTGAAGTTTGTTAGCGAAAAGCATGAGCTCACACTGAGGTATAGTTGCCTAGTTAAAAAAAAAAAGCTGAAACAAGTGTAT